>NC_040084.1:27207048-27510078 GCF_003369695.1 Bos indicus x Bos taurus
ATAATCATGGGGCATTTTAAATGTTCTTCAATGATTATTTGTATGCTGTTTGAAGTGTGGTAGAAGAATAAGGTTATAGAACCTATGGTGGGCAGATAAAGAAAACCATGATTATCTATTGGTTCCATGACACAGGAGACAGGTAATAATATGCAATTTCATTTCGAGCATGTTTTAGATCAAATGTTATCATTCTTATTGGATAGGTGGTACAAGTGGTAAAGAATCTGCCTGTCAGTGCAGGAGATGCAGTAGACATGAGTTCGATCCTTGCATCAGGAAGATCAGCCGATGCAGGAAATGGCAACCTCCTCTAATATCCCTTCCTGGAAAATTGCAGTGACAGAGGAGCCTGGTGGGCTACAGTCCAAGGGGCCACAGAGTCATACACAACTGAGCACAAAGAAAGAAAGTAACTAAAACAACCATGGAAATAGTTAAAGAACATGTGGATATTCCTTTACAGAGAACGAATCCAAAATGGCTTAGTGAAAATTCTTACAAGGAGGGTCAAAAGGAGTAACATAGTTTGGGCAGAGGAAAACTGAGCTTGATTATGACTGTTGTGTGAGATATAATAAGTGATTAAAGGATGGAGGGTAGGCAGTAAATGGTTGATAGAAAAATATAAGGTCAACTGAGCTGCTTGGTACACAAAAATATGCTTTTTGAAAAGTGATCCTCAAACTTTCTTTGAAATGGATGTTAAAAATGCAGTTTCCTGTTCCCTGCCTCCAGAGATTCTTAATCAGCATGCACCTAGTAGAGCCGAGAAAACCTCAGTTAAGCAAATGCCATTAATGATTCTACTGCAAATGATACAGTGATTATACTTGAGGAATCACAGCTTCAAACTATCTACTTTTATATGTGTTATAAAGAGAAGTGTGCAGATTGTACTTTTCAATATATTTTCATAGGATTATTATTACTCTTGGTCATTATTTTCACATTCCTTCTGTTTCCTACAAGCAATTTTTAGGTCTCATCATAAACTGCCCTGTCTACATATCCAGACTGTGGCAATTTCAACAAACAGAAGAACTATAAATGAAATAATCCTTTATGAAGTAACATGATGGTTTTACCTATCCATAAATATAAGAGTATAATATTTAAGGATAAAGAACAAAAAGAGAATGACCGTAGTAAATCATTTTCTGAATTTTTTTTCTTCTAGTTTCACTAAGATATAACAAAGAGCAATGTATAAATCTAAGGTATACAAAATAATGATCTGAGCTATGATAATCATTTCATGATATATATATAAATATAGAGAATATTCATCATCTCCTGCAGATAGAAAATTAAATTACAATGTATTTTTCTTTATAAGAACTCAGGATTTACTCCTTTAAAATTTTCATATATAACATACTGCAATGTTAATTATATTTATTACATTGTACATTGCATATTCCTAGTACTTATTTATTTTACAAATGGAAATTTAAACCTTTTAACTGCCTTTATCCAATTATTCTCCACCCACCCACCCACGCCCCACTTCTAGTAACCACAAATCTGATCTCTTTTTCTATTTCATTCTTACTGAAATGTAAGAAGTATAATTGAGCTACAACACTATGTCTGTTCCTGTTACACAATACAGGGTTTAGATATTTCTAAACAGTTCTTTGAAAACTATGGAGACAAGTTTGCAGAGAATGATGTAATTGGCTGCTTTGCGTGGCTCAGAGGATAAAGCGTCTGCCTGCAATGCACGAGACCCGGGTTCAACCCCTGAGTTGGGAAGATCCCCTGGGGAAGGAAATGGCAACCCACTCCAGTATTTTTGCCTCAAGAATCCCATGGACAGAGGAGCCTGACGGGCTACAGTCCACGGGGTCACAAAGAGTCGGACACGACTGAACGACTTCACACACACACAAACAGTTCAAAACTATCACTAGGATAAGTCTAGTTATGTTGTGTCACCATGAAAAGACATTACATAGTTATTGACTATATTCCCCACAATGTGCATTTCATACCCAGGACTCATTTATTTTGCACTGGAAGTTTGTACTTCTTAATCTCCCTCTCCCATTTCTTTCTTCTCCCAACCTCCTCCCCTCTGGTAACCACGGTTTTATTCTCTGCATCTGTGGTCTCTTTCTGTTTTGCTAGAGTCATTTATTTTATTTTTTAGATTGCTTCCCTGGTGACTCAGACGATAAAGAATCTGCCTGCAATGTGGGAGACCCAGGTTCGACCCCTGGGTCAGGAAGATGCCCTGGAGAATGGAATGGCAACCCACACCAGTATTCTTGCCTGGAGAATTCCATGGACAGAGGAGCTTGGTGAGCTGTAGTCCATAGGGTCACAAAAAGTTGGACATGATTGAGCAACTAATATTGTACTACACTGTACTACTGTTCCACATATGAGTGCAGATATACAATGTTTTTCTTTCTTTGACTTATTTCACTAAGAATAATAGCCTCCAGGCCCACCTATGTTATAACAAATGTCAGTATTACATTTTCGTGGCATAGTAATATTCCTGTGTGTATACATCTTGTTTACATATATATATACACACACACACAAACATGTGCAATATCATGTATGTGTGTATGTGTAAATATACATACACACACACACACATATATATATACATATATATGGGGGTCACAAAGACTTGAACACGACTGAGCCACTTTCACTTTTTTCATATATATATATTCACGGGACTAAAACAAATGATTCTAACGTTTGTATGAATCTATAAAATGCCCTGAATAGCGATCCTGAGAAAAATGAACAAAGCTTGAGCTATCACAGTCCCTGACTTCAGACTATACTACAAAGTTATAGTAATAAAAACATGATGGTACTGGCAGAAAACCAGAGACTCAGATCAGTGGATCAGAATAGACAGCCCAGAAATAAATCCACATGCATGTGGTCAACTAATCTATGACAAAGCAAGCAAGAGTATAAAGTTAAATGTTAGTTGCTCAGTCATGTCCAACTCCTTGTGATGGCATGAACTGTAGCCTGTCAGACTCCTCTGTCCATGGAATTTTCCAGGAAAGAACACTGGAGTGAGCAGCCATTCCCTTCTCTAGGGGTTCTTCCAGACCCAGGGATCAAACCTGGGTCTCCTGCATTGCAGGCAAATTCTTTATTATCTGAGCCACCAGGAAAGCAAGAGTATGTAATAGAGAGCATACAGTCTCTTAAATAAGTGTTATTGAGAAAACTGGACAGTTACATATAAAAGAATGAAATTAGAATTTTTTTCTCATATCACATATAAACTCAAAATGGATTAAAGACCTAAATGTAAGACCTGAAATCATACAACTCCTAGAAGAAAACATGGGCAGTACACTCTTTGACGTTTACCTTAGCAATATATATATTTTTTTGCATCTGTCTCCTTGGGTAAGGGAAACAAAAGCAAAAATAAACAAACGGAACCTACTCAAACTTAAGCTTTTCTGCATAGTGTAGGAAACCATCAACAGAATAAAAAGGCTACCTATTAAATGGGAGCATATACTTCCAAATGATGTAACTTATTGAAGGGAAAAATATTCAAGACATAGTATAAGTGTTATTTGTTTTTCAACAGAGAATTATAATCCAAGCGAGAAGGTTTGCATTTGATTTTCCATGTTTTGCTTAAGGAGGGCATGGCAACCCACTCCAGTATTCTGGCCTGGAGAACCCCCATGGACAGAGGAGCCTGGCAGGCTACAGTCTATGGGGTCACAAAAAGCCAGACACACTAAGCAACTAAGCACAGCACAGCATGTGTTTTCCTTAAATTATTTGTTGTTGGTATTGTTTCTATAAAATATCTAATACTATCATGCAAGAAACTCTCAAAAATTAATTCTAAACAACAGAAGCCTAGTAAACAAATGGATACTTCTAACCATGTAAAGAAAAAGCTGTAAAACTCTGGACCATCATTAATTGTACATGAACAAGTACATTTACACACATGAAATGTTTATTTTTTGAAACATATTAAGGGGTAAGGCTTCCCTGGTGGCTCAGATGATAAAGCATCTGCCTACAATGCAGGAGACCTGGGTTCAATCCCTGGGTTGGGAAGATCTCCTGGAGAAGGAAATGGCAACCCACTCCAGTACTGTTGCCTGGAAAATCCTGTGGATGGAGGAGCCTGGTAGGCTACAGTCCATGGGGTTGCAAAAAGTTGGATATGACTGAGCGGCTTCACTTTCACTTTCAAGGGGCAAGAACTGCTACGTTCCTCAATTTTCTAGAGTAATTTTCTAAGCAATGTGCTTATTGAAATAAGAAAGGAGTATGATAAGGCTGTCTGTTGTCACTCTGTTTGTTTAACCTATACACAGAGCACATCATGAGAAATGCCGGGCTGGATGAGTTACAAGAAGGAAGCAAGTTAGGTGGGAAAGACATCAACAACCTCAAAAATGTGAATGATACCACTCTAATGGCAGAAAGGGAAGATGCACTAAAGAGCCTCTTGAGGAGGGTGAAGGAGGAGAGTGAAAGAGAAAGCTTAAGACTAAATAGTAAAAAGCAAACAAACAAACAAACAAGATCATGGCATCTGGCCCCATTTCTGCATGGCAAATAGAAGAGGAAAAGGTGGAAGTAGTGACAGATTTCCTCTTCTTGGGCTCCCAAATCACTGAGGACAGTGACTGCAGTCATGAAATCAGAAAACAGTTGCCTCTTGGCAGGAAAGCTATGACAAACCTACAGTGTGTTGAAAAGCAGAGACATTACTCTGTTGACAAATGTCTGTATAGTCAAGGCTATGGTCTTCCCAGTGGTCATACGATATAGTTGAGATCTGGACCGTAAAGAAGGCAGAACACCAATGAACTATTGCCTTCAAACTGTAGTGCTGGAGAAGACTCCTGAAAGTCCCTTGGACAGCAAGGAGATCAAACCAGTCAATGCTAAGGGAGAATCAACCCTGAATATTCACTGGAAGGACAGATGCTAAAGCTGACACTCCAGTATTTAGGTCATCTGGTGTGAACAGACAGCTCATTGGAAAAGTCCTTGATGCTTGGAAAGATTGAAGGCAGGAAGAGGAGAGGGTGTCAGAGATTAAGATGGATAGATGGCATCACCAATGCAATGAACATGAACTTGGGAAAACTCTGGGAGATGGGGAGGGACAGGGAGGCCTGGAGTGCTGCAGTCCAGGGGGTCGCAGAGAGTCAGACACGACTGGGGGACTGAACAACAAGAAGGGACAAGAATAGCTACATTCTTGAATTTTCTAGAGTAATTTTCTAAGCAATGTGTTATTGAAATAAGCATACAGATTAGGCTTTTCAGATTTGTTACAGCATAGTTAGTGAAGAAGAAAATTAGACACTAGCTACAATCTTTTACTGTTCATTATACAAAGTCCATCTTCCTTTGAGTACAGAGGATATTCCTTGTATCAGCATTTATTTTTATGTTTCTATAGAAATTTTTTTTTTGTTGTTCTGTTAAGATCCCAAGGGTTTTGTGGCTGACACAGAGTACTTCTATGACTTCTACAATTTAAAGAACTCCCCAAAGAACCAGAGCTCATCATTTTAAACTACATTATGTGAAAATTGAAAATGTTTTGTTTTAGATGCAGCACTAATGAAATGAATAATTTACTTGCATAAAACTATTGTCGGATAATGATATATCTGAGAGCTCCATCATGTGAAAGAGTTCAATTCAAGTTTAAGATATTAAATGTAGTAGCATTTTGCTGTGAGTTGCATTGAGAAGGCAAAGGACCCTGGAATAGCCCAAACATAGATATGTTTTAAACTCAAATTGTTATGTTGGAAACTAATGAACACAAACACAGAGTAAATGATGTATATCAAGATAGGGGAATTAGTATGTCATAAATTTTAATTTTATTTTTAATATGAATAAAATGCTTTCATTTGTTCTTCTAACCAATGACAGGAATAGATGTGCATTGTGTAATAATTCAGCTTTCTACTAATTAATTCCCTTGTCCCCAGTCTACTGCATGATCCATTTAAATTCATGGTTAACAGTTGTTAAAGAAATACCATTATGTAAAGTCTGTATTGAACAAAAATTTAGTTTAGGTTTGCCCAATCCCTTTGGGTACTGAGAAAAGATGTTTTGTTAGAGCTTAGATTTTTTTTCCCCCAAAATTTAAAGGACATTCCTTTAGACTCAACTGTTAAAGTACAGACCTGTATAAGCTATTTCTCCCTTCAGAATTAAATCAAGTAATTATAAAAATAAGTGATTTTTATGTTGAATCCATTAGTGTAGTCTTATTGCTTCTCTCATGAGGGCAAGCTCTCTCCAGAAAGGACAGTACAGTGAGCACAAGAGAGTCAGAGCTCTCTACCAAGACACCAGTGGTGAAAGATCAATGGATCAAGGGAGCCTTCAAGCAGTGGTAAGAACAAAGCTAATTATGGATGATTAGGAGGCCTAGGAGGACATAGAAACAAAATAAAATGTTGAGAGGAGGAATTTGATAGACTAAGGCATAAGGAAGAGTCTGAAAATCATGGAATAGTAAGCATGGGTGGAAAATGAAATGTAGGGAAATGGCTCCAAGAAAGGTTTGAGGACCTTTGAAATCCTCAAGTTTCCAAGACAGACATATCATCATTTGTTGAAGGCTTGACAGTAAAGAGGAGACCATGAGCACGGAAGCTGGAGAGAAGCAACTATTTTTGAGACCAGGATGTTTGACATATCCCTGAAGTAGCAGTTAAATCTGAGAAGTTATATTCTTTTTAAAATTTAAAATAAAATAGTGTCTTCTTTGCATCATTTGAGCATTAAAAGATAAAGGACAATGTCTTTTCATCATTTTGTGAGCATCTGGCCATTTCTTATTTGTCTGATGCACTTCCTCTTCTTGTTTTGATGATCTGACAGGATACGCATTAGGCCAAAGTACAAATAAAATCATTATCAATCTGTACATGTGGTGGTAGATGTCTGGATTCATCACTACTTCTGCAGTTTTAAGTGACAATCAAACATGCATCTTTAAAAAACATCTTCCGCCCTGAAGGTGACAGTGTAAAATTTCAATCTTGACAAAGTAACAGGGTTTTCTAATGCGATACATGAATCTGCAAATGAAATAATCTACCACATTCTGATATTTCATAGTCATGAAAAAAAGCTTGTAGGACATGAAACTTCCTAGATGGAACTCAGCGTCTCAGTTAATTAGGAAGGATATAAAATGAACTCTTGCAAACCATCAAAAGATGCTACATCAATAATTCACAGCTTCTAATGAAAAAGATGCAGTGTTTAAGAAAAGGAACTTTAGAGGGAAGTTGTAGTAAACACTAATATGAAAATTAATGATTATCCATCAATTACTAAATATAAATTTATATCTCAAGAAAATAATGAGCTATTTAGGAGAACATAACCATTAATTATGCCATGCAAGACATATATATTTAAGGATTAAGTTCTCAAATGTAATTAACATGCTCAATACAGAGACTATTCTAATAACTTACTCTTAAACTGATCCAATTTCTGAAACTCATTAACATAAATTATGCCAACTTGTTGCTTTACTCTTAACAGTTTAATAATAGAATGATTGAATAAACAAATATGAATACTAAGTTAGTAACATGTATAAAGAAAATATTTATATCTGTGTGTGTATATTTGAATAAGATCACTGAAGTGTAACCACTACTGTACTCCTAAATTCTCACTTTGCTTAAGATTGCAAGTTCTGGTATCTGTTTTCTCCCTCCATCATTATAAACCTTTCATCTCCTTTTATGCCAAGGCCTCCAAAAATAGGATCTTTGATTGATTAACTTCAATGTGAACATCTAACCAGGAGATTCTCACATTGACATTTCCCATAGGGAAATCAAAGCATAAACAGTCAAAAATCTGAATCTACATTTTCCAAAGGCAGATAAAGGTCATGAATTAGTGAGCTGGTGATAAAATAATAATGAATAAGTCTTCATCTTGCTAAAATATCTCTTTTACATATTTAACATGTTGACTCTAGTAATGTCTACATTTCATAGTGGTAACAAATACCACGCAACCTACTATTAGGTTTATTTTGTAAACACTAAGATGATAGAGCCTATTTTCAAACCTCTCATAAACTAAATGTTTCCATACATGTATTTGTTTGATCTACACTTTCCTAATAATTTTTAAGTGTTTAAAACAGTGTCTGGCATAGCTGTCCATTAAAAATGTGTGTTATATAAAATATATAACCACCTGCCAACTGAGTTAATTTTTCAATCAGGTCTATTAGGTTCAAGTTCAAAATATTAAAATATGGATGAGACAAGTCTTTCTGACCTTATAGGGAGCAAATTTGGGGCAATTTATTGGCTTCTTATCAATTTCCCAAATGTGAAATACAACTAATTTCATTTCATAAAACTCATTTGGATAATAACAATAAAAAAAATAGCAATCCAAATATTTATTGAGAATCAGCTACGTTCAAAATATTTTACTGATAACTTCAAAGAATATACAGTTGAATAAGATGAAGTCCCTTTTTAAGTATAGCATAGTACCAAATGTGTGTAATTTCTTATAACACATCAGGAAACAGTGGTCTTTAAAAAGTATTTGCAATTTTAAAATGATTCATTATTATACATAAAATATATATTTATATTTTATTTAGATCTATCTATCCATTAATCAGTCTAACAACCTATCTGCCTTCTACCTATACATGTGCTCAGTCATTTAGTTGTGTCTGACTCTTTGTGACCCGTGGACTGTAGCCTCATTCTCCTCGCTCAGTGGGATTTTCCAGCCGAGAACCTATACAAGTCTAACCATTTAACTATGGAAGGACATTCTGAGTAAATTTCTGTATAAAATAAAATTCTGAAAAAAATTTCCCACTGCCCTATTTTTTCAGATGGATTTTATTTTCCTTTCATAGATAAATGGATACCCAATACATATCTATCCATTTATCTATGAAAGGGATAAAAAATTCATCTGAAAAAAATAGACAATGGGAGATTTAATCAGAATTTGTGACTTTAAGCACTGGGCAATATTTAAATATCTTGCTCCTCTAAATCAAGTAGTGTGTCAAGCGCTTACAGAAAATAAAAGTTCAGTTACTGCCAAAATTAGACATAGTTAATTATTAAAAATGACAACTAACATCTTCAAGTGTCATCCATTATTTAAGAAGGATTCCAGTTGAAGCGTACTTTGATTTTAAGAGAAAACTTCTTTGACGTTTGTACATTGTTTCTTACAAAAGAAACCAATATAATAGTCACGATAACAGTTTCCCTCAGAAGTAATACTGCAGATAAAAGACCCAACATCCAGGGCCTACCCTAGGGTAATCAGTGAAACGGAGACAATATGTCTCTAGTACCAATCCATTCTCCCTGTGGTCCCTCTCTTCTCTTCACTGCCTTTCTACTTTCCCCACTCCCTTCCCCTTTTTGCTCTTGTAACTTCTCTGGTTCTCAGTTTAAACTTGAATTACAAAAGTCATTAAAGTTTCATAGAGCTTTACATTTCTGTCCATTATTTTTGCATGCCTTTATGTTCACAGTTCCCACCACAAAAGAAAGGTGCCATAACACCTTAAGATATTAGCTAATTTGATGTCAGTTTATTGGAGTTGACTTCTGATTCCAAATTCCTCACTGTTAGCACATGGGATAGACAGACAAAATGTTTAAACAATCAGTCAAGGTCTGCATAGCCTGTATTAATGATATTTTCCCCATTCATTTTCTGACATGGTTGTGTCTGTGAATCCATTGGAGAAGGCAATGGCACCCCACTCCAGTACTCTTGCCTGGAAAATCCCATGGACAGAGGAGCCTGGTGGGCTGCAGTCCATGGGGTCGCTAAGAGTCGGACACGACTGAGCGACTTCACTTTCACTTTTCACTTTCATGCCCTGGAGAAGGAAATGGCAACCCACTCCAGTGTTCTTGCCTGGAGAATCCCAGGGACGGGGGAGCTTGGTGGGCTGCCGTCTCTGGGGTTGCACAGAGTCGGACATGACTGACGTGACTTAGCAGTAGCAGCAGCAGTGAATCCATTGGTCTTACTGAGCTGTGCTTAGATCTGATCATAATTTGGGACAAGTCTTATTTTGAATTCCTGATCTAGGAATCTATTGTTTTATTATGTTATTTTTATTTTTGAATTAACATTCGTACCGTCTTAGCTAATTTTAATCACTTTTAATGTGTTGGGTGTGTGTGCATGCTCGGTCGTGTCTGACTCTTTGCGACCCCATGGACTATAGTCCACCAGGTTCCTCTGTCCATGGTATTTTCCAGGCAAGAATACTGGAGTGGGTTTCCACTTCATACTTTATGGGATCTTCTCAACCCAAGGAATCAAACTCGCATTTCTTGCATCTCCTGAATTGGCAGGTGGATTCTCTCCCACTGTGCTACTATTGGGGAAGCCCAATAGTATTAGCATGGTGTACCAAATGTGTTGGGTCCATGACCAGCATCTGAAGCAAGTGCGCATTCCCTCATTAAACATAGTATTATACCCAGTATAGGTCATTTAAAGGTCTTACTTCTGTAACATATTTGAAAATTTGAATTCATTCTTTGTGTTCTAGTCAGAATTGGGTCTTTTTTTCTGAGCACACTGTGCTCAAAATACTTCCCAAATTACTCTTCCAATCCAAACTAACCAGTCTCCTGGAAAGCATAAAAGTCTAGAGCCATGCTGCCTAGGTAAGAACACTGGCTTTCTAAAGGACTAGCTCTGTGACCTTGAGGAAGTTACTCAACTATACCATGCCTTAGTTTCTTCTTCCATAGCATGGAGATATTTCACGGCATCTGCTTCATAAGCATGATGTGACAATGAAAGTCAATGTATGTGACATGTTTAAAATTATGCTTGATATGCAATGATCTCTAAACAAGGATTAGCTTTTCCCATTTTATTCAGATACCTGTAATGATGTATATCAGGAGATATGTGATATATGTTCATGGTAGACCTCTTTGTTTTAAACAGTGTTTTAAACACTCAGTGTTTTAAACACTGAAATCAGTGTCTGAGCCACATTATCTGATGCCATTGGTAGTTACTTCCAGAGCTGCAGCAGCATCACACCAGGAGTGTAAGGAAATCAGTCTTAGGGAAATCACATCAAGTCAGAAGCTGCCCACACTCTATATTCACAGTTACATAATTCATGCTCCAGACTTTGTTTTTTCCTTATTAGGAAACTTCATATGCAAGAAGAAATCCACATTATTTCTATCGATGCTTCTTAAATTTAAATATATCCAAAGGTCACCAAATTGGTTTAGTTTTGTTTGATTTTTTTATTATATCACTGCCAATGTATGTAGTAAATTGTAATTTGTCTAAAATTCTCCTAGATTTGGATTTAGGCTTGTAAAATTTCAAAAAATAAAAAGAAAAACATTTTGGGAGGTCAACCTAACATTACTTACCTTTTAGTTTACCAGGATAGAACACTTAAAGCAAAATGTGGAGTCAAAATAATAAAACAAGGAATAAACTTTATGCCAGAGAGTTAAAAATCTATATAAAATAGCATTTGTAAACAATAACTAAAATGTAACTCACACTAGGAAACACCTTTACATGATACAAGACAAAGTTTGTCTTAATAATAAATTGTACATACTAACGAAAAAAGACAAGCACAAAAATGAAGAATACACAAATATACGAATGATAAATTGACCAAGAATACATAAAGGAAACAAATGAAAAATACTCAACCTCACTAATAATCAAATTCTAGTTAAATTATAACGTAGTGTCATTTTTCCTCTATCATACCAAAGGACATAGATGTATTATTTTGTTTTTAGATTATGCATTAACATGCTCCTAAATTATCATACTTACACTGTCTCCTATACAGGCATTATTTATTTTCACCTAATCTAGAATAAGGAAGGGAAAACATTTCAGTTCACAACATTTTTTAAAAATCATTACATGTGCCCCACTAAGGCCAGAAACAAGAAAAGGATGTCTATTTTCATCTCTATTATATGATATTGTATAGGAAATCAGAGCCAAAATAATGAAGCAAGAAATGAAATGAAAGGTATCCAAAATGGAAGAGGTAAAACAATCTATTTTTTTAGAAAACATAATCATATATGTATGTGTGTGTATGTGTCTGTGTATTTGTGTGTGCAGCAGCAGCAAAAAAATATATATATACACAGCATATATATATATATACACACACACATGCACACATATATATAATTTTTTTTGAATTTAATATATACTAAAAAACAACAACAACTAGTTTAGCTAGCTGTTAAAGATTCGCTGGTCCTGAAACCCAAACTATGAACTGTAGAATTTCTGGTGAGAAAAGAACATGAAGCAGTAACCCTGGCACCAAAGAGAAATTTTTAAAAGCAGATTATGCTAACATAAATTTACACATGTGAAAAACAAGAGAGAGAAAGGGTGAGAATTAGAATATACACTCACACCAGGAAGAACAGTTTTTGTAGACTAACAAGTTAATTCAGCAGATTGGAAAACACTGTTGAAAACTCGGTGAGGCCAGATTGAAGGAAATCTGGAAGGACAAGCTAATGAATGTGGAGTTTGTTCCATAAACAGAAGGGAAACTGAAAGATTATGGGCCTGTGGATAAATCTTATTATTAACTTCCCATTGTATAAAGGTAACGAGATACAAAAAATATATGCACCTACTCTGTGGGTGGTCACTGAAGTATGTGCGCCAATGAGACCCCAAATGCATGCAATTGCCCTTTTCCCTTTAGACACAGACAGTCTACTATATGCAGGTCCCGTTATATATTTTAAGTGCTTGTTTTAACTTCTGAACATATTTAGAGAATTCAACTATTTAAGCTTATGACAGATGAACTCTACAAATCTGTTTTGGAATATCATTTCAACTGCCTTAATATTGATTTTGGCAATTAAAACATTCCTTGCCTCAATGACATTTTTATTTTTTCTACAAATGGTAATGCTTCTTCATAGATGGGCTGGCCAGAACCTGTGAGTGTATTATCTGTCATCCAGGGTGAACTATAGGTTTATACAAGCACTTCACAGTTGTCTATTAGAGGAGCCCCATGCAATAACTGCTGCTTAATAGAATTCAAAGTACAAAGAAAATCAATTGTGTTAATACCATTCAGCCCACATATTTTAATAACCCAAGTTACAATGACACTTTTAAAACATTTTCTATTTATTGCTTCAACTGACAATGTCCTTATTTTAATAAGTCAGATACAGATATTCACAAAGAGAAGAATCATTCTCCTAATTGGAACTCTTATTAAAAATCTTCAAACTTAATTGCAAATCACACATACATGGCTCTTCACTCTTATTTAAGTGGTGACATGTAAGTGGTTAAAAGGAAGCTAGAAGGATAATCTTTTAGCTATATTAATAATCTGTAAAGGCTTTGTAGGAGAGACTAATTTGTCACTAAATTCATTTTTTTCTTCCACCTGGTCACCAAACTTGCCCACATCTCTGCTTTCATTTCTAGTTGGTGTGGACATATGGCTGTATTCTGATCAATCAAATATGAGCAGAAGTGTTACTTACTTCTAGACTTGGCCCATGTGAGTGAAGTCGCTTAGTCGTGTCCGACTCTTTGTGACCCCATGGACTGTAGGCGACCAGGCTCCTCCATCCATGGGATTTTCCAGGCAAGAACACTGGAGTGGGTTGCCATTTCCTTCTCCAGGACATCTTCCCGACCCAGGGTTTGAACCTGGGTCTCCCACATTGTAGGCAGATGGTCTGAGCCACCAGGGAAGTGTATGGAAGACTTGGCCCATACACATCTCCTAATACAATCCTGTCTTCATTCTCTTTGCCCGTCCCCTGACTGAATGGAATCAGAGAAGTGTGCTTCCTGATCAAGAAGGATGCTGGATCCCAGAACAATTCCACAGAGCAGAGTACTACACCTACTCTGGTATAACAAAATAAACGTACTGAATTAAGTCACTGAAAGAATAGGAATGTCTTTTATACTAATAGTTAGCCTATTCTGATCAATATACTCCTATAAGTTAGAACGTGTGTCTTTTTTTACTTTTTTCCCCTTGTATCTAGATGTATACCTTGGATTAAAAGAGGTACTTAATGAAGTTTGGTTTAAAATGTTGACTAACTCTTTCAGCTAAAATATCTTTGTAGTAGAAGTTGGGATAGACAGTCCCTGAGTTTCCTTCCAAAGCTAAGATTCTTTTACATTCCATGAGTTGAGGATTCTAATTAGCTCTATCTTTGTGGGAGCTCTTTTGCTGAAGCTTTTAAAAGCATACTTTATTTATTCAGCAAAGATGTCATTTGCACATATCAAAGATTTCTTTAAATTCTATAAACACACTCAACTTCCCTCTGTTTAACACAGAGTAGACTGCAATGATACTACAATGTAGAAATAAGGATAAATATGTCAATAAAATATTCTTTGTCTTAACCAGATAAATCTCTATTGCATGTTAGAAATAAATATAAACAAAATCAAGTTCTTAAACCTGTAAGTAGTAACCCCTTATATTCACAGGAGTAGCTATCACCTTAGTAAGTATCAAGATGTCACTATCAGATGAAATTGAAAGACCTGAAAAATGAGGACCATCCATTAGTTATGATGCTAATATTCCTTGTTCTACTTCATTGCATTAATCTTGAAAACTTAAAAATAATAATATCATAAATATTCAAATTATTTAACTTTCCCCATACTTTCAGAGAAAACAAGATGAAACAATACTATGACTATTATAAAATCAATATTTACTTACTTTCAATTGTAAATATAATTTTAGAAAGAATAGGATTCTTTAGCAGTTAGAAATACATAAACTCCTGCCTTGCCCCTCTGAAGCTTTCAACTTGAATTTTCCCAAAAGGTCTATGAATATTTTGCTAAGAATCTACTTGGTGTTTTGCATGCATAACATTTTTTTTTTTTGCTTCTTATTAAAGAAACCTTAGCTCAATTTTTTATGACATTTGATCTTTGTAAGCAGGAGTCTTGAGGCAGGGATAGCTTACCTCACTTTATATCTGCAATTAGAATACTAGCTTAAAGTTACTAGAGAGTGAAAAACAAAAGCATTCCCAGTGAAATTCCAAGTCGTGTATCAAATGTAACATATGTAACATATGCATTAAGTCCCCTACATATGAATGAGTTAGTGTAGGCACCCAATTAACACAAGCAGCTATATACCACTGTACTACACCAGGTTTACAATCCTTTTCGCACAAATACATAAAAACAAACAAAACTAAGAAAACATTTTTAACCTTAGAATATAGTACCTTGCCAAGTACAGTTGTAAAGTACAACAGTTGGCATACAGGGCTGGCATCAAATGACTAGGCAAAAGGAGTTCCTGACTGGAGGAGAGAGAGGAGGTGGGAGATGGCAGAGCTGAAGGACTGTTAGCAGGAGACAGAGGGCAAGCTGCAATTCCACTCATGCCTGATGTTCACAGAAGGCTTGTTCATATCTTTGAAAGTTTGCAACTTGAAAGTTCCTATAAAGGGGACTTACTATATTGTGTATGCTAATATAAATATTTGCAGGCTAAATATTATGTTAAATTAATGTAATGTATGATAATACACGTTAAAATGAATGCATAGAACAAAGTTGATGTTAAATAACATTAAGAAGCAACCCAATAATGTTTAATTTATTATATTTTATAGGCTAATCATGCTTTTATGAAAGTGAGAGATTCCCAACTGTATGTGTTTTACACCATGCAATTAGAAAACAGGAAATATGACATGGGGACTAGACTGGCATCAATTTAAACACAGTTTCAGAGGTGATGTTACGTAACTTCCAATAATATTCTACTTTAGTTATAAAAATCAATTAATGGTTTCAGCTAAATTAATTGTCACTTAGCCATTTAACCAAAAAGTTTTGAGAGTATGTGGAGGTAATTCCAAAAGTGTATTTAGAAGAAGCAATCTTGCTCACGTATGTAACATAAAGACTCAAAGTTTCAGCCAAATTCTATTGCATTCAAATCATTCCCATATTAGGTATTAGACAAAAGAAACTGACTTCAGTTCAGTTCAGTTCAGTCGCTCAGTTGTGTCCGAATCTTTGCGACCCCATGAATCGCAGCATGCCAGGCCTCCCTGTCCATCACCAACTCCCGGAGTTCACCCAGACTCACGTCCATTGAGTCAGTGATGCCATCCAGTCATCTCATCCTCTATCGTCCCCTTCTCCTCCTGCCCCCAATCCCTCCCAGCATCAGAGTCTTTTCCAATGAGTCAACTCTTCGCATGAGCTGGCCAAAGTACTGGAGTTTCAGCTTTAGCAGATTTCTTCCAAAGAAATCCCAGGGCTGATCTCCTTCAGAATGGACTGGTTGGATCTCCTTGCAGTCCAAGGGACTCTCAAGAGTCTTCTCCAACACCACAGTTCAAAAGCATCAATTCTTCGGCACTCAGCCTTCCTCACAGTCCAACTCTCACATCCATACATGACCACAGGAAAAACCATAGCCTTGACTAGACAGACCTTTGTTGGCAAAGTAATGTCTCTGCTTTTGAATATGCTATCTAGGTTGGTCATAACTTTCCTTCCATGGAAAAGCTTCTTTTAATTTCATGGCTGCAGTCACCATCTGCAGTGATTTTGGAGCCCAGAAAAATAAAGTCTAACACTGTTTCCACTGTTTCCCCATCTATTTCCCATGAAGTGATGGGACCGGTTGCCATGATCTTCGTTTTCTGAATGTTGAGCTTTAAGCCAACTTTTTCACTCTCCTCTTTCACTTTCATCAAGATGCTTTTTAGTTCCTCTTCACTTTCTGCCATAAGGGTGGTATCATCTGCATATCTGAGGTTATTGATATTTCTCCCGGCAATCTTGATTCCAGCTTGAGCTTCTTCCAGTCCAGCGTTTCTCATGATGTACTCGGCATATAAGTTAAATAAGCAGGGTGATAATATACAGCCTTGACGTACTCCTTTTCCTATTTGGAACCAGTCTGTTGTTCCATGTCCAGTTCTAACTGTTGCTCCCTGACCTGCATACAGATTACTCAAGAGGCAGGTCAGGTGGTCTGGTATTCCCATCTCTTTCAGAATTTTCCACAGTTTATTGTGATCCACACAAAGGCTTTGGCATAGTCAATAAAGCAAAAATATATGTTTTTCTGAAACTCTCTTGCTTTTTCCATGATCCAGCGGATGTTGTCAAGTTGATCTCTGGTTCCTCTGCCTTTTCTAAAACCAGCTTGAACATCAGGAAGTTCATGGTTCACATATTGCTGAAGCCTGCCTTGTAGAATTTTGAGCATTACTTTACTAGCATGTGAGATGAGTGCAATTGTGTGGTAGTTTGAGCATTCTTTGGCACTGCCTTTGAGACTGGAATAAAAACTGACCTTTTCCAGTCCTGTGGCCACTGCTGAGTTTTCCAAATTTGCTGGCATACTGAGTGCAGCACTTTCACGGCATCATCTTTCAAGATTTGAAATAGCTCAACTGGAATTCCATCACCTCCACTAGCTTTGTTTGTAGTGATGCTTTCTAAGGCCCACTTGACTTCACATTCCAGGATGGATGTTTAAATCAAGACAATGTTTATAAGTGCTTTGAACTCCAGCAAGTAAGTGAAAAACAGATTTCTATATACACATACATTTCAAATCTCAAGTAAAAACTTGGACTGAATTTAAGGCAAATCTAATGTACCAAAAGGAAACCAAGCAATGACTCCACAAACTTGTACAGATTCTCATAGACATTTGAATGTTTTTGACGTCTACCCTCAAGAAGAAATATGGTTGTAGGCTTCAAACAGGATCAGAGAAGGCAATGGCACCCCACTCCAGTACTCTTGCCTGGAAAATCCCATGGATGGAGGAGCCTGGTGGGCTGCTGTCCATGGAGTTGCGAAGAGTCGGACACGACTGAACGACTTCACTTTCACTTTTCACTTTCATGCATTGGAGAAGGAAATGGCAACCCACTCCAGTGTTCTTGCCTGGAGAATCCCAGGGACGGAGGAGCCTAGTGGGCTGCCATCTATGGGATCGCACAGAGTCGGACATGACTGAAGCAACTTAGCAGCAGCAGCAACCAGGATATTCTGTTTACCCTATTCCAGTGTTCTGCTCTATGCTATTGTCTCCTATCGTATTCTCCATTCCATATTGTTTCACCTAAGAAAATATAGGTTTTGGTATATTAATTTCAAGATCCATTAATTGATTCCATAGCATAATTTTTAAAAACCCAGTACATACTAAAGTATTCAACATAAAACATTAAAATCTATGTTCTCTAATCCAAAAGTATGTTCAATTTCTCAAATATCATTGGTCCTATCATTGGTCCAAAAAAAAATTAACATTGTTTTATTAGTAGTACTATGACAAATTTCTTAGTGTTCTAATTGCCTGGAAAAAAAATCCATCATATTAGGAAAAGGAAAAAGTTACTCTAGAAAAGGCTTCAATAAACTATGGAAATAAGCTTTCTAATCCTTTGTTTTATTCTTATGTCTAACCACCACCATTTCACTTCAAATTACCATGACTAAAATTAAGAGATGAAAATCTCCTATGTGCTAAAACTTTAAAATTGGAATGATATGCTGAAAAGCAGAACCCATGGGAAAATCTTAGTGGGCTTCTGACAACAGAATTAACTCTGAAGATAAAATAAATAAATAAACAAAAATTTCTAGACAATATGCCTATAAAAAGGCACGATAATCAGTGATACAGATAAGGTTGTAGGAATTGTGAAAGATCTACATTTAATGGCAAAATTCTAATCTAGTGGCAGTCATTTTATTTTTTTTATCTTTCTGATATAAATCAAGCTTCCTTAAAAAATACATCTGGCGTAGCATTTTTATTTAAGATTTGACAAAGCTTCCAAAGAAATTACACCAAATTTCCTTCAACATTGTCAAAGCTTAGCTTTAAGTTAAGAAAAGCTTATGAAGTACTTATGAGTTCATTGTGCTTAGTTCTATCAGCAAATGCCTGGTTTATTGAAAGAGACAAAATATGGGACTAAATTAGTTTAGCTAGGTATAAATAATCTGGAAAAGAAAAAAAGTGTAAGTGTTAATGGTTCAGTCATACCCGACTCTTGTAAACCCATGGACTGCTGCCCGCCAGACTCTTCTGTCCATGGAAATCTCCAGGTAAGAACACTGGAATGGGTGAGCCATTCCCTTATCCAGAGGATCTTCTCAACCCAAGGATTGAGCCCAGGTCTCCTGCATTGCAAGCAGATTCTTTATCATCTGAACCACCATAAACAGTCTTAGGTATACTGAAGGTATGGAACTAAAACTCTTATTGCTCTCTTGCAATCATATTCCTGGATCTAAATGCATACATTGTTCATAATCTGTGGCTTCTTTACAGGCGAATTCACTCTATGAAAATATCATAGTATTTCATAGAATCCGAGAAGCCACAGATCTCATTTAAGATAAAATCCGCTCACTGTGTAAGCAAGATGTGATACAGAAAAATGTTCTGCAATGAGTTACTGCACCCTTTCATTGCCCAACTCAAGCTATTAAATTTAATGGTTTTGTCTGGTCAGATATTTTGTGGCCATGTCCCAGAGATATTCCTCCCTGCACATTTTATACTTAATGGAGATAAATTCAAGTTAAGCTAAGTAAAGAGAGTATATATGGAAATGACATAGCATCCCCTCTTTTTTTTCATTCATTCAAAAAGTATTTCAGAAAGTCTAGTGTTCCAGGTGTACTGAACAAGACAAAATTCTTGTTCCTATGAGATTATGGAGAGTTGCACAAGAGAAAAATAAACAAGAACTAGAAAACATTTAAATAATGCCAAATAGTTTTATCAGGGAACAATAAAGCAGTTTAAAATGATGGGGTGCAAAGAAAGGAGTGGAAACTATTAGATAATAAAGTAGGAGAAGGTCATATTTGAGTGGAAATCTGAGTGAAATGAGGAAAGAAACCAAATGAGCATTTATAGGAAGGACAGTTACTCAAGAAAAAATGGTAAAAGCTCAAACTTTGAAACCACCTTTCAACCCTTAAATGACAAGGCTACAAAGGAAATTATGTTGAACACACTGAATAAAGTTTACAAGAAGCTGTTAATACTTTTTCCATTTTGATTTCAAAGTGTTTGAATCAGGGCTAATTTCACAATACTTAAATCTGAATAAATCTAACTGGTCAGCAAGTAGGCAGTATCTATGAAATGCATATTATTCAAAAATGTTTTATAATAAATAAATATATAATTCTTAAGGTACAATAACAAATTGTACACCCATGGCTGGTTCATGTCAATGTATGGCAAAAATCATCACAATATTGTAAAGTAATTAGCCTCCAATTAATTAATTAATTAAAAAAACTTAAACTCTAACCCTGTTATATGTATTTAATCTTTCTATGTAAGAAATTACAATTATCAGGGTTGCAGACAATGTTAACTTTTAATAGTCCATATATAGTGAAAAAAGTTCTCTTTAAAATTCAGTATACATGCAACTGTATTCCTAACCACACTGTTATGTAATTCTGAACCTTGATTTAAGCTAGGATAAATGAAAGCTAAAATAATTCTATTGCAGTCACAACACCCACAATGTCGAACCACTTTGAGAAATTTAAAACAGGATTATTCTGACAGCACCTGTACTAGTCAGCTGCCTGTGAGCTACTTTGGGTAATTAGGTTCCCAGTTTCCCTATCAGGTTTCACAGAAAATTATGGCCAGCATACATGGCAATAATGACTTAGACTGACTATGAGATAATACAATCTTATGTGCTATTTTGAAATCTTTAAATGTTCGATTTGCATAAATAAAACAGGGCATATATTAATTACATTTCTATTCGAACTCTTCACCTCTGAATCAAATGTAATGACAAGTAATTTGACATTGAGGCAGAATAAATGCTTGATTTTCCTGCGAGCACCATATAGAACTATGATTCTCAAAAGAGAAGGAAATGCCTAGGAAGGCATCTCTATAGCCACATGCGCTTTAATATTACCCTGCAATCTTTCAGGAGGCCAAAATTAAATAAATCTGCAACATGTCATTGAAGTCAAAACACACAAACTGACTTTGAGATCTGGAGGCTACATTTTACTAGCTTACAATTTCAAACACCCCAACATTATTAGGAGTATGTAACAAAAGAACAGATTGAATAAACTGCAGAATTGCATCCTTTCATATTTTTTTCCCTATTGGAAATTTTAATTTAGAATTAAATATTCTTGCCTATTAGCAATATTTTATTAAACCTATAATTAGTGATTCTAGTTTTACCTCTAGGGAAATTCCATTTGTAATTTGAAAATAAAAATATTAAACAAAGCTTCTTGATATATCTAAAAGCTCATTTTTTAAAAAAAAATTTCAAACTATTGAAGAGTTTATAAGGCCAAAATAACTGCTCTTTTGCCAATAACATAAAGATAAGAGCTGTGGAGATAGAACATGGACTATCACTGACGTATTATTCTTCATTTATGAGGTTCTTGGCCTTAAAGAAGTAATAAAGGAATCCAGAGTTTGCAAGACATTAATGATGATTAATAAGAGACACCTTCAAAACTCCACAAACTGCCCGGGAAAGAGCACATTATGACCATGAACTCATTTAAAGTAGTAATTAATTCATCACCTTAATTCTAAAACTGTTTCACAAATTTATGATAATTGAGTTCAACTTATTCTTTTATTAAAGTAGGCAAATTATGAAGAAGGTATACATTGTATCTTTAAAACAAAAGCAAATTTAAATAGTCTCAATTTCCCGGTTTCACAATGACCTTTGTGATTTATAATTTTTTTCACTTCATCTCATAAATTAAAAAAAAAAATATCTAATAAGACATTTGAATAAGAAGTTATGTCCTAACAACTTAACATCACAAATAATTATGGGCTAACTCTTAGCAGCCATTTGGAAAAAAAAATGCACATGAATGAAAGAAAAAATAGTATGTTTTACCTTGTTCCTAGATAACAACAACTGTTCACTAATAATATATATGTGCCCTGTGGGAACTGTATAACTTCTTAAACCTTGAAATCAGATTAGACAACACCAGCATTATAGTGCATTACACACTCATTTTCCCTTGGTACTTGCTTTTTATCACACTGAATTGTAAGTCAAAGTCGCTCAGTTGTGTCTGACTCTTTGAGACCCCAAGGACTGTACAGTCCATGGATTCTCCAGGCCAGAATACTGGAGTGGGTAGCCTTTCCCTTCTCCAGGGGATCTTTCCAACCCAGGGATGGAACACAATCTTCCGCATTGCAGGTGGATTCTTCACCAGCTGAACCACCAGGGAAGCCCAAGAATACTGGAATGGGTAGCCTAGCCCTTTTCCAGTGGATCTTCCCAACCCAGGAATCAAACCAGGGTTTTCTGCATTGCAGGCAGATTCTTTACCAACTGAGCTATGAGAGAAGCCCTTTTATCACAGTAACAACTGAAAATCCAGTTTCTCAAAGCCATAATATTGTCAAAAGGAATTACTCTGTTCCTATGTTTAAATCTGAACCCTGGAGATGGTGGCCTCTCAGAGGTGTTGAGCATAACTATTTTCCTTGAAATTTTTATTTAAAATCTAGAGTGATCCCATGTGTTTGCTGTAGTGTCCCTGGGACATAGACCGTTTTATCCTAGGGTTTCTGATTTCATGGTATAACATGAATGCGTATCAAGAGTTTACTTGCAAAGTTCATTTTAAGTACTGAAAAGAAAAGCACTAAAATAACTGTTAAAACATTTTCTATTATTTCGTCTCTTTTGGGGGGTTTTCAGCCCTTTACAAAGCTTTTTACATCTATTACTTTGTATAGGTAGAAAGGAATGAAAAAAAAAAAAAAATCCAAGTACTGCCTGGTGGCACTTGAGTCAAAGAAGCAGAAGCAGGACTAAAGAATCAGTGACTCATGCTTAGTGATTCTGAGTTTGTTTACAGTAGTTGGTTATTCTATTTGTTTCCTTTCAATTTCCAGCTCATTTTACCTTAATTCAGCATTTGTATAAGTGGGGACTTTTTTTTTCTCTTTAGTATTAAAGAGAAAATAACTCAGTTACAATGTCTTGTAACTGAGGATCATTTTTATCTCTCTCCAAATTAAATAACTCTTTGTCCCTTTAATCTTCACTCACAGATTCTACCTCCCATTCCTTTATTTTTTTTTATTTTATTTTTAAACTTTACATAATTGTATTAGTTTTGCCAAATATTGAAATGACTCTGCCACAGGTATACATGTGTTCCCCATCCTGAACCCTCCTCCCTCCTCCCTCCCCATACCATCCCTCTGGGTCATCCCAGTGCACTAGCCCCAAGCATCCAGTATCGTGCATCGAACCTGGACTGGCAACTCGTTTCTTACATGATATTTTACATGTTTCAATGTCATTCTCCCAAATCTTCCCACCCTCTCCCTCTCCCACAGAATTCAAAATCCATTTATGATAAAAACTCTCCAGAAAGCAGGAATAGAAGGAACATACCTCAACATAATAAAAGCTATATATGACAAACCCACAGTAAAAATTATCCTCAATGGTGAAGAATTGAAAGCATTTCCTCTAAAGTCAGGAACAAGACAAGGGTGCCCACTTTCACCATTACTATTCAACATAGTTTTGGAAGTTTTGGCCACAGCAATCAGAGCAGAAAAAGAAATAAAAGGAATCCAAATTGGAAAAGAAGAAGTAAAACTCTCACTATTTGCAGATGACATGATCCTCTACATAGAAAACCCTAAAGATTCCACCAGAAAATTACTAGAAATAATCAATGACTATAGTAAAGTTGCAGGATATAAAATCAACACACAGAAATCCCTTGCATTCCTATACACTAATAATGAGAAAACAGAAAGAGAAATTAAGGAAACAATTCTATTCACCATTGCAACAGAAAGAATAAAATACTTAGGAATATATCTACCTAAAGAAACTAAAGACCTATATATAGAAAACTATAAAACACTGGTGAAAGAAATCAAAGAGGACACTAATAGATGGAGAAATATACCATGTTCATGGATTGGAAGAATCAATACAGTGAAAATGAGTATACTACCCAAAGCAATTTATAGATTCAACGCAATCCCTATCAAGCTACCAACAGTATTCTTCACAGAGCTAGAACAAATAATTTCACAATTTGTATGGAAATACAAAAAACCTCGAATAGCCAAAGTGATCTTGAGAAAGAAGAATGGAACTGGAGGAATCAACCTACCTGACTTCAGGCTCTACTACAAAGCCACAGTTATCAAGACAGTACGGTACTGGCACAAATATAGAAATATAGATCAATGGAATAAAATAGAAAGCCCAGAGATAAATCCACGCACATATGGACACCTTATCTTTGACAAAGGAGGCAAGAATATACAATGGATTAAAGACAATCTCCTTAACAAGTGGTGCTGGGAAATCTGGTCAACCACCTGTAAAAGAATGAAACTCCCATTCCTTTAATTACTTGTTTCTCCTTTTAAGATTACCCTCAAAATGACCAAATTTCTTCAATGTAATGGGTCCTCAAAATAATTCACTAGATATAGTAGTTATATAGACCATAGCTTTATGAGAGTAACTTTAAAAAATGAACATAAAGGACAATTAAGTATCTTACCATTTAAGCAAGTTATAAATGTGAAAAGTTATTATGTCAGGATATTTTGCTATTTAGAAACAATCACATGGAAAATCTTTGGCATTTGGTAGTTAGAAATATAGTTGTGAACATTCTTGGGTCTTTTAATACTTACAAAAATATACAGTAGTAAATAAAAAGAATAGCAATGAGATATTCTTGTCGGCCTTTTGCAAAACTGTTTAACATATCTTATGGATGCATTTTAGATTCACAAATATCAAGTAACACTGTTCATTATACTTCAAGCATGTTTACCAGAAACTTTTATTTTAGCTTGACTTCTAATTATAGTACATTTCTTTCCTGGATGGGCACAGGGGAGAATCATCTCCATGTTTTTTTTTTTTTTTAAATATATTTAGGACTCAAAATTCTAACTACTCTAATACAAACAAATTAATTAGTATTTTTTATCAATGTATATGTGATTTCTAAGCATCAATCAGTGTTACAATATTAACAGTGTAAAGATCAAAGACAGCATACTCTGATGTATGTGCTGTGTGCTTAGTCGTTCAGTTGTGTCCGACTCTTTGCGACCCCATAGACTGCAGCCCACCAGGCTCCTCTGTTCATGGGGATTCTCCAGGCAAGAATACTGGAGTGGGTCATCATGCCCTCCTTTAGGGGAACTTTCCAACCCAGGGATTGAACCCAAGCCTCCTGCATTGCAGGCAGATTCTTTATCGTCTGAGCCACCAGGGAAGCCTTGTTTGATGTATAAATGTGATCAACATTTTAGGAAGCAACTGTTTAACACAGGTAGAATCAGAAAACCAGGCTACTATAACCTAGATAGAGGAGACGGGGACGACAGAGGGTGAGATGGTCAGATGGCATCACTGACTCGATGGACATGAGTTTGAGCAAGCTCTGGGAGTTGGTGATGGACAGGGAAGCCTGGTAGTTCATGGGGTTGCAGAGAGTCAGACATGACCGAGTTACTGAACTGACTAAACTGATAACCTAGACAGTATGCAACTGCAACACAGCCTCAGACAGTGAAATTCCTACTAGATTAAGAATATTCCTACATAAACAATAATTTCATATGCATTAGAACTTTGCCTAAAAGGATTTCATGTCTAGGGAAGTATTATTACCATATTAGCTGATTAAATGTTAAAGATTATTAAGAAAAGGTACTACATTACTTAGATTCTCAAAAGCCACTCAGAAGCTTGTAAACTGGCAGGCCACAGACAATGGCTGGCTCAGGGTCTGGCCTTTACTTTCTACAGCTTCTTCCAGCAGGACTTCTTTATGTGAACTATCTGGCCCACAGTGATTTTGAGTTTGTGATCAACATTCATCATCTGTCTTACTCAGAAATGAACTTTAGGCTTCCAAGTGTCATAAACATTCTGGAACTAGAATGCATGAATAATTGTGAAAAAGTGAGATATTATTTACAGCTGGCATCCAGAATAATTTCTACTTCTTTTTATATAATACACATGCACAGTTCAACTTCTTTATATTTTACCTTATCTGTAGCATTTTTCTTTTCTTGTTGTTGTAAAAACATCAAAATCCTTCAAGCTAGGCTTCAGCAGTACAAGAAATTCCAGATGTACAAACTGGGTTTCAAAAAGAAACCAGAGGAACCAGAGACCAAATTGCCAACATTTTGGATCATGGAGAAATCAAGGAAGTTCCAGAAAAACACATCTACTTCTGCTTCATTGCCTAAAGTTTTGGACTGTGTGTATCACAATAAATTGTGGAAAATTCTTAAAGAGATGAGAGTACCAGACTACCTTACCTGTCTCCTGAGAAACCTCTTTGAGGGTCAAGAAGCAACAATTAGAACTGGACATGGAACAACTGATGGTTCAAAATTGGGAAAGGAATACAACAAGGCTGAACATTGTCACCCTGCTTATTTAACTTATATGTATAGCACATCATTCATAATGCCATGCTGAATGAATCACAAGCAGGAATCAAGATCACCATGAGAAATATCAATAACCTCAGATATACAGATGACACCACCCTTACGGCAGAAAGTGAGGAGGAACTAAAGAGCCTCTTGATGAAGGTGAAAGAGGCGAGTGAAAAAGCTGGATTAAAGTTAAAAAACAAAGATCATGGCATCTGGTCCCATCACTCCATGGCAAATAGATGGGGATAAAGTGGAAACAGTGACAGATTTTACTTTCTTGGGCTCCTAAATCACTGTGGATGGTGACTGCAGCCATGATATCCAAAGACACTTGCTCCTTGGAAGGAAAGCTATGACAAATCTAGACCGAGTATTAAAGAGCAAAGACATCCCTTTGCAGACAATGGTCTGTATACTCAAATCTATGGTTTTCCCAGTATTCATGTACTGATGGGAAAACTGGTCTATAAAGAAGGCTGAGCACTGAAGAATTGATGCTTTCAAATTGTGGTGCTTTAGAAGACTCTTGAGAGTCCCTTGGACAGCAAGGAAATCAAACCAGTCAATCCTGAAGGAAATCAACCCTAAATATTCATTGGAAGGACTGTTGTTAAAGCTGAAGCTCCAAGACTTTGTCCATCTTATGTGAAGAGTCTGCTCTTTGGAAAAGATCCTGATGCTAGGAAAGATTGAGGACAGGAGAAGGGGGCAATAGAGGATAAGATGGTTAGACACCATTACTGACTCAATGGACACGCATCTGAGCAAACTCCAGGAGATGGTGAAGGATAGAGGAGCCTGGAGTGCTGTTGTTCATTGGGTCACAAAGAGTCAGACATGATTTAGTGACTGAACAATAATAACAACAAAAGCAACAAAATCCTTCATTCATATTTAACACAATCTCATTCAATGAGAATCTAATTTTTGATGTCATAATAGAAAGATACAAAAGAAGTTGAATTATAAGTGGGTGACAAATCAGATTAAAGACATCAGCTCTCCACCAGCCCATTCTAATCGTCTTTATTCCTGCGGTGAGTTTACTATGTCTGTCAGTACTTTATAAGTGTCATTTCAACTAATCCTCCATAACCTTAGACCAATATCAACATGTCACCATGCCTAAAGCATTATCTAACCTGCTTGAAATCAACTAAGTTTTACAACTAGGATTTAACAATAGATCTCTCTGACCACCCCCCAAGATAAAAGAAATTTAAAATATGATTTTTGTTTTCTAAGGCTTTCCCAACAAACCAAAGTCCCTCTTAAACTTCAAAGAATTTTAAAGTCTAAATCACAGCAATATGTTCTGAAAGCTGGTGTTTGCATAAAACATATCCTGCGCATGCTTACTTTTCAATATTTCAATTACTTTAAACTTTAGGTTTCAGTTTATAAAGTGAAAACCTTGGTGTAATTGCTATTCCTAATGTCATGAGTATTATCATTAAAATACATTTAAAATGTCATTAAAATAGCAGACATTTTAAAAGATAAAGTTCGCTTGCTTTTGGATTCATTTTCTATTAATGTGATCATTTGTAATTTAATATAAGAACAACTTTCAGCAGCCCTTTAAAAGACAATCCCATTTAGTGTAAGTTAAAACTGTGAATAAAGAGTTCAATTAATAATCAATATATAGAAATTTTAAATACAAGAAAGCCAGCCTCACTTGTATCAGAGAACAACTGGAACTTGAAATTCAAAAAAGGAGCTTTTATCTGTTCATGTGAAACTCTCATTGGAAAGCAGATACCTTATAGATAAAACTAAAATTTCGTTGCAGTTTGAATCATAAATTTGAAATTTCAGATCTTTCCTAAACACCCATAAAAACATTTCTAATACATAATAGAGGTACTTACATAAATTTCTCTTCGGAAACAATTCCTAGTATTGTTAGTTTAGAATCAACAAAATAAAACTGCTATCCTTTGTTTTAATTAACCAAATATAGTCATTCTGGTGACTAGGATATATGTACAAACACTTTGGTTTTAAATGAACATTTAACTTGTACATAAATTAGAAATGTATTCAGACGCCAAGTTTAATATATATGCATATATGCAACACGTAACATGTACTGATGCATGCCTTTCATGTGAGAATAGCATTATCCCCAAATATAGCTTTTCTAAAAGACAACTTGAATATATTTTACACTAGAATTACTCTTGTAGCCTCTTGATAGCTTGTAATACAGCAAGTACACTTGGGAGCGATTGGGTCTTGGCTTGAGCATGAGTGGCATTGAGAATAGATTGCTGCTCTTAGTGCTTAGAGTGAAAGAGAAGAGACTGCTGTGCAGATAAAGTGAGGGGTTATTTTTCCTACCCTACAGCTCTGTCCCTTTTCCGCTGCACATCACCTCACCCAACTGAATAGATTTCCCACTAGGTATATTATCTTGAAGGAAGACACTTTTCCTGATTGTACTCTGATGGGATACACAATCTAGGGTTTATGTTCCCTTCCCTCTGCCAAATGAGACTCACTGCTTAGTTAGAATAAGCATCTTTGCCAAGCCCCAACTCCCATGATGGCTTCAAGATGAAGTAGTAAGAGAGAATAGAGGGAAGGCAAACACTGGCTGGCTGAGGACCACAGAACACTCTCCTGCTGTTATCAAGGCTTTGGTTTAGTATTTGCAGCTTCAGAGCCTGCTCAGGTACATCGCGTGGTCCAGATTTGTTTACATTTTTCTTCCATAGGCATGATTTGCTGTTGGAAATGTCCAAATAACTACAATCTGAAGTAAATATAGTCTCTTACCCTTGAGTTTTCTGAAGTCACTTCAAATTCTGTTTCTTAGTCCCTCAGTTTTGAGGATTGCACCATTCTAAGACTAACAGGTGAGTTCATTATTCAAACTAGACATGACTCAGTTTTTTCCATCCATTTAATTGCCAAATATATGCAACTCTCTGAGTGCAGGCATTTCTAAGAACTGGCAAAAACAATGCACAGTATAAGCCACTACTATAAATATTAGTTGATTTGGGAGTGTCCCTCAAACCCAACCTGTAACAATTTTATCACTGCCTGTAACAATCACTTTTTCTTCAGGTTGGACACTGAATGATTAATACATAAGGATGTTCATCCACCACTGTTTGTATACAGTGGACTTAAGACAAATTTAACAAACTTCTGAAGGCCTTTGTTACTCGAAACCTTGCTGTATCTTCTAGTAAGGACATGAAAGTGTTAGTTGCTCAGTCGTGTCCAACTCTTTGTGACCCCATGGACTGTAGCCTGTCAGGCTCCTCTGACCATGGAATTCTCCAGGCAAGAACACTAGAGTGGATTGCCATTCCCTTCTCCAGGGGATCTGCCCAACCCACGGACTGAACCCAGGTCTCTTGCATTGCAGGCCGATTCTTTACTGTCTGAGCCACCAGGGAAGCCCATAGTGAAGACATGAGGTCCTTCTGGATTATTAAGTTTAATGGACAAATAAATTATGGAAACATCTATAGGGGGAACTAAATTAAGAGTGAGTGAGTAAAAGATAGCAATTTATCGTATCTTTGCATCCTAATTGCCCTAAAACCTATGAAGAATACACATGTGTGCCAGGATTGACATCTATGTCATCTCCATTAATCCCCATCGAAACCCAATGAGGTATCTACTAATAACTGTATTACACAGATGAGCAAATTGATGCTTAAGATAAACTAAACGGGGGTCAGGTCTCTATGACCCCCAAAGCATAAGTTTCTTTCAAACACAGGGTTGGGTACTTACTATAATAGCCATTAAACTTGTATCTAATGAGTAGTTCTGTGTAATAGGAGGATCTGCCAAGTAAGAAAGGGTTCTGGACTACAAATTCTCAATGAAACTAAGTTTTATCTTATCCAGTCAGATGGGTATTGCATGCTCTTGTATGTCGAAAAGATTTAAATGTCATATGGGCTAGTCTTGAGGTTACATCCAGAGGTGCTCTGCGTGTGTGGATAGGGAGAGAATAGTGACTGTTTTCTGTTAAAGCTGAATGCCTAACTTTACCCTACTGATTTTAGAACTTTAGAAATGTCCACTTGTTTCATTCCATTTTCAGTGGGATTATGGGCTACATTGTATCCCTCTCCAATTCATGTGCTAAAGCTTTAACCCTGTATTTCAGAGTGCAGCCCTATTTAAATACTGCACCTTTAAAGAGGTGATTAAATTAAGTGAGACTTGTTGTCTTTATGCAACAGAGATTAGGACACACAGAGAGACACCGGGATGCCTGTGCTCAGAGGAAAAAAAGACCAGGTGAAGAGGCATCAAAAGAGTAGCCATCTGCAAGCCAAGGAGAGAAACCAGCCTGCTGGCCTCTGCAAGTTATAGCCTCCAAAGGTGCTGGGAAATGAATCTCTGTGGTTGAAGTCACTCAGTCTTTAGTTTCTGTTTTGGAAACCCTAGCAAACTAACACCGGAGAAGGCAATGGCACCCCCCTCCAGTACTCTTGCCTGGAAAATCCCATGGATGGAGGGGCCTGGTGGGCTGCAGTCCATGGGGTCGCTGGGAGTTGGACACGACTGACCAACTTCACTTTCACTTTTCACTTTCATGCATTGGAGAAGGAAATGGCAACCCACTCCAGTGTTCTTGCCTGGAGAATCCCAGGGCCGGGGGATCCTGGTGGGCTGCCATCTATGGGGTCTCACAGAGTCAGACACGACTGAAGCGATTTAGCAGCAGCAGCAGCAGCAAACTAACACAAGTAGGAAAATTAACTAGGTAGATTATTCATACTAGATTATGTGCAGGAATTTTGATATGCAAGCTTTCGCACAAAACTATAGGCAGGCTGAGTAAATGTGAACACAAATGGATCACTTTCATCTCCAATTAAATGTGTTCTCAGTGTTTATCCCACTTTACAATGGTAGGCAGGTCATACACATTCACATAAAAAGTAACTACCAGAAGGAAATCACAGGTAAAAAAGAAACAAACTCCCATATCCTGATTAGTTTAATTTCCATGTTCATTAGAGAGATCAACATAAAAATACAATAAATACAAATCTCAAGAGGCTGAATTTTAAGGCCACTAACGGGAAAGTTTGAAAAGCAGACAGACACAATCAAGAATGGTGTAAATAAAACCCTAAAGGGAGAATGCTCAATAAACTCATCTAATTTTATGTCAGGAGCACTTGGCCCTTCACCGAGACGTCAGTTATGAGAAAATGAGGTTTTTAATTTCAACAATGGCTCCCTAGGTCAGTGTAAAAACAACTTCACGAATCTCTCAAAAAGAAAACAATACTTTTATTTCTTGCAGGATTACTTATTTCGTTTATGAACAATGTCAGACAAAAATGTATTACACACACAAGAAAAGTAAAAGCAAAGCTAGCTCTTTTATTTTTTTAAAAATTACTTTTAAAACTCTTAATATATAATCAAACTATCTGTACCAGGGATATATATGTGTGTGTGTGTGTGTGTGTGTGTGTGTGTGTGTGTGTGTATTCAATTCTCAGTTCTGTCTGACTCTTTGAGACTTCATGGACTTAGCATGCCATGCTCCTCTGTCCATGGAATTTTCCAGGTAAAAATATTGGAGCGGGTTGCCATTTCCTACTCTGGGGAATCATCCTGATCCAGGGATTGAATCCACATCTCTTTTATCTCCTGCATTGGAAGGTGATTTTTTTTTTTTTTTACCACTGTCCCACCTGGGAAGCCCATGTGTACTCACACACACACAGTTCAGTTCAGTTCAGTCGCTCAGTCGTGTCCGACTCTTTGCAACCCCATGAATTGCAGCACGCCAGGCCTCCCTGTCCATCACCAACTCTTGGAGTTTACTCAGACTCATGTCCATCGAGTCAGTGATGCCATCCAGCCATCTCATCCTCTGTCGTCCCCTTCTTCTCCTGCCCCCAACCCCTCCCAGCATCAGAGTCTTTTTCAATGAGTCAACTCTTCCCATGAGGTGGCCAAAGTACTGGAGTTTCAGCTTCAGCATCATTCCCGCCAAAGAAATCCCACATATACAAATTGTCATTAAAAAAAGACTTTCCTTTTTGTAAACACTTCCCACCCTGCCTCATAGATAATTGAATTCCTAGTTGTTAATATACATCACAATAGTACCAGCATGCTTTGTTACTGTTTTAGTCAATTCATCATTATGTCTTATCAGGTGGCTCAGTAGTAGAGAATCCGCCTGCCAGATACAGGAGACTCGGATTCTATCCCTGGGTCTGGAATATCCCCTGGAGGAGAAAATGGCATCCACTCCAGTATTCTTGTCTGGAAAATCCCATGGACAGAGGAGCCTGGCAGGCTATAGTCCATAGGGTTGCAATGAGCTATACATGACTGAGCACAGACCCACATACCACTACAATTGCCTAAAGTAACCTACTTCCACTTCCGCATTCTCCACAAGGTAGTCAGATACCTCCTCAAATGTAAATTGGAATCATTTCACTTTCTGGATTAGAGCCTTCCAATAATTTTCCCTTTAACTTAGGATTCCAACTCTTTCCAATACTCTAAATGCCCTATGGGATCAGTCTGTATTTTACAAATTCATTCCATGCTGATTGGCTGACTTCATGCTTTGTCAGATACACTGGATTTCTTTTGGTCCCTAAACAATGCTTAAGTGCTCTTGAAATTACTCTTTGCTTTGCCTGGAACACTCTTTTCCCAAATCACTGTATGGTTGACTACTCTTGTTTCATTGTAAAGGTCACATTTTCAGAAAAACATCCCTTGATTACCCAAACTAAAGTAGTCCTTAACTGTCAGTCTCTCTAGCATCACCCTGTTAATCCTGTTATAGCATCTTTCACTCAGAAATTATCCTGTTCATGTATTTATCTTGAATTTCTTACTTTTTCTTGTCTCTCAAAAACAGGAGACTTTGTATCTCTTCCTCGTTGCTAAAATCCTGGAATCTATAGCAGTTTCTGGTACAGAGAAGGTGTTCAGTAAATATTGATATACTCAGGAATCAAGGACAACAACCCTAAATCCTGCCTCCTCTACTCTGAAAAGAAAAAAGAAAGATGTATGAATTAGAAAGAACCAACATGAAGTCCATTCCCTTTGTTTCTCTCCCTTATACCTTACTCAAACATCAGTATCCAGTGACATACTTCCTCTTCTCTGGTCCCAATCCTAGTCCCCCTCAATTCCTAGAATTAAATACTTCTAGTATTCAAATACAAGCCCCTAGCTCACAATACACTTACTGTGGAAAACATCCTTTTATTTCTGTCCTAAAGCAACTCAACCTCCCTTCACTCCATTTAGCCATCATATTTGATGTAAAGTTTATGAAAAGTGAGACCTACTATCATTCTTGTCTTGCTTTCCCGATATTTGCATTTCTGGGCTTCCCACTGTTACTAGGTCCTTGTGCAAGGGACCTTAAGGTGCAATTTAAAACTAAAGGCACATACAGTAATATGAAATGAGTTCATGCCATTTTATCTTTTCATTTATGCTCATTTCCTTGTACATTTTAAAATACCAGATTTCATAATCTCTCATTTACTACACATCAATTACCTGCTTCTCTATTATCCTCATATATCAGTTCCCCAAGTTCAGAAGCAGTAACATAATCTGCTTTTCACTTTCCTTCAGATTGGTTTTTTTTTCCCATTTAATCTCCATGTCATACAATTGCTAAATCATATCAAAATTGCCTCTCTGACACAACATAGCAAAAAAGACAGCATATATTACATGTCTATGCTTTCATCATTGATCTAGAATAAAATATTGTTGCCATTTCCTGATTTCCCCAATTATACATTTCAAGGACTTCCTTCATCAATTTGTTCATTCTGTCATTCCCTGTACTTTTCTTGAGCAATCTTCTGGCCACCCTCTTAGGATTTGGGTTAGCCAATGCAAATAAAGCAAAAAGCAAAGTAAAGTCCATATTTTCAAAAGTATGTCATGCCCTTGCAGCTTAAATTCAAATGGCTTCTAATCTAGAAAAGCCAGTATGTTTTAAAATGCCAGACCTCATAACTCATCATGCAGTTTCCACTGTTTCTTATGCCTGAAACTCATTATACAGTTTCTACTTTCTGCTAGCCTGTCATGTGACAAGGTATTTTATATAAATTATTTACAGTTCTGATTAAAAATCCCATATAGATGACTATCTCTCAAATAATTAATACTTGTATGACTAAAACACTGTCACAAAACATTGGGGATTTTATGGAAATTTACAACAGTATTTTTCTAGCTTTTTATAACTATTATCTAACAGATACTATTTGCATATTATAATCTCTCTGATGATTTTTTCAGTTAAGGATGTGATTTACAAGTTATCAGTCAAGATAATTGATTGATAAAGTACCACATCAATACAGTAAAAAGGAAGAATCATATGATTATTTTAGTAGGTGCAAAAAATCATCTGATAACATTTAATACCTAATCATGCTAAAAACTTTTAAAATGCTAGAAAAAATATAAAGGAGCTTCTTCAGTATGATAGAATATACCTACTAAAACATGTATAAGTAATACCATATTTAATGGTGAAATACTGAATGCTTTCCCTCTGAGTTTGGAAATGAGACAAGAATATGCAATACAGCCACATCTATTTAACATGCTGAAGGTTCTAGCCAGTGCAATAAAAAAAGAAACATAAAATGCAAGGATCTGAACCAAAAAGCAAAACATTTTATTTTCAAAAGAATCTATGAACAATTAGAACTAAGTGAACTTAACAAGTTCACTGGAATCAAGGTCAAAGTACAAAACTAATGAACATATTTATATTCCAGAAACAAATTATCAGGAAATTAAGGGAAAAGACCAAAATAAAAGATAACACAAGTGTCAAGTGTGTGTGGAATAAGTATAATGGAATATTATAAGAGTATAAAAATGACAATTACTAAATGATTACTGCAGGAAAACAAAGACGACAAAAATAGAGAAATAGAACATGTTCATGAGTCAGGATAATGTTAAGAAGTTAATTATCTCTTAACTGATGCATAAATTCAATGCAGTCCCAATTAAAATGTCAGTTGTTTTGTTTTTATTGTCGCTGCAGTTCTTGTTAATGTGGAAACTGAAAATCTAATTCTAAAATTAATGCAAAAATTCAAAGTACCTAGAGTTCCACTGAAACCTTTAAAGTGAAAGTGAAAGTCACTCAGAGGCAACTCTCTGCCTCTTTGGACTATATAGTCCAGTAGAACTCTCTAGGTCAGAATACAGGGGTGGATAGCCTTTCCCTTCTCCGGGGGATCTTCCCAATTCAAGGATCGAACTCAGGTCTCCCACATTGAAGGCAGATTCTTTATCAGCCAAGCCACCAGGGAAGCCCAAGAATACTGGAGTGGGTAGCCTATCCCTTCTCCAGCAGATCTTCCCTACGCAGGAATCGAACAGGGGTCTCCGGCATTGCAGGTGGATTGTTTACCTATCAGGGAAGAAATCTTTAAAGAGATTTCTTTAAATCTCTTTGCACTGTAAAGCTTCAGGGCTTATACTACTAGAGTTCAAGATTCACAAAGAAGCTATATTAATTACGTTATGTGGTCTTGGTGCAAGGACTAATAATTAGACCACTGGAACAGAATAGAGAGATCAGAGGTTGGCCTTTACACTTACAGTCACCTATAATTTCCCAGAAGTGTCACAGCAATTCAGTAACAAAAGAGTCTTTTCAAAATAAACTGTTGGATCAATTGGGTATCTGGGAAAAAATAAACTCTACCTTGAAATGAACCATGCTGCTGCTGCTGCTGCTGCTAAGTCGCTTCATTCGTGCCCGACTCTGTGCGACCCCATAGACGGCAGCCCACCAGGCTCCCCCGTCCATGGGATTCTCCAGGCAAGAACACTGGAGTGGGTTGCCATTTCCTTCTCCAATACATGAAATTGAAAAGTGAAAGTGAAGTCGCTCAGTCATGTCCGACTCCTAGTGACCCCATGGACCCCATGCAGCCTACCAGGCTCCTCCGTCCATGGGATTTTCCAGGCAAGAGTACTGGGGTGGGTTGCCATTGCCTTCTCCGGAAATGAACCATATACATACACAAATAATGTGAGACAGTTCATAAACCTAAATGTGAAAGATAAAATAACGAAACTTCTAGCAGAAACTATAGGAAACTATCTTGACAGTCTTGGGTAAACAAGTATTTCATAAATAGAACAGATTAATTGGATTTCATTAAAATTAAAAAATATCTAAGTGGTATCATGTAAAAAAGGCAAATAGTATAGAAAACAAAATATAAAGGGCTCACATATATAAATGTATTTAAACATTCTTGGAAATCAATATGGAGGCAGTCAACCATGTTTTTAAGTTAGCAACTCTTAATCAGATACTATATGAAATATCCAGAATGCCAAATAGTGTATTTGAAAGTGCTCACATTATAAGTCATTTAGGAAATAAAAATTAAAGTATAGTGTGATAATAAGACACACTATTTAGAATGACTTAAAGGTAAAGAGCATACACATCAAACGTAAGAATTAAAAGAATGCAATGCAAATGGCTAGTGAGTCGCTCAGTCACGTGACCCCAGGGGCTGTAACCCGCCAGGCTCCTCTGTCCATGGAATCCACTTCCAAACCCAGGGACTGAACCCACTTCTCCCGCGCTGCAGGCGGATTCTTTACCATTTGAGCTACCAGGGAAGTATAAAGCCACCTGGGGAATGTAAAGAGCATAAACATCAAATGTAAGAATCAAAAGAACGCAGTGCATATGGTAATCTCATGATTAACTGTTGGTGGTGAACTTTGGGAAATTCTTTGGCATTATTTACTAAATCAAAATATATTTACCCCTGTAGGGAAAATCCCCTGGAGAAGGAAATGGCAACCCACTCCAGTATTCTTGCCTGGAAAATCCCATGAACAGAGGAGCCTGGTTGGTTACAGTCCATGGGGTCACAGAGTTGGATACAACTTAGCGACTAAACAACAACTCACCAATTACACAGAAATCCATCATAAATTAATGAATATGTCCCCATCATAGCCCCATATTGAAAATAATGCAAATATCCAATAGCAATATACATGGGAAGGTTAAGGAGGGATTTGAAAAGTTGTATTGATGTGGGAAGTTGTTACATGGGAAGATATATGAGAAAAATGGACCAGCTGTAAATGTCTGATTTGTCTTCAATACTCTATGTAAATTATATCTCAATAAAAAACTTTTAAAAAATCAGGTAAAAACGATTCATGTAAATATCAAAATAATATTTATGAATTTTATAACTTCTGGGTAGTTATAATGAATGATAAGATTTTCCTCCCTCCTTCCCTTCTGCTTCAACTCTGGTCAAAAATACATAGATAATCGATCTTCTGTGAGAAGTGATATCAAGCTTCCATTAGAGAAATTATGCTAATGAGGTGATAGAATATATTTCTCATTTTCTAACAGATTGGTTCTCACTATGTACTTCTTTATTTAAATTGTTTTAAGAGTCAGATTATTCTTTACTTACTCCATAATGAAAAGGCCATGAAGAGAAATCTAAACAGGGAAAGCTTCCAGGGAAGTACTCTGAGATACATATCATCTTTAGTTTGACACCCCAAAATAAATTTGTTTCACAACATGATATTGTTTCCCAAATTCAGAATTAAAGGAGATAACAGGCTTGAGAAAGTAAAAGGTGACATACATATTACTAAGTAATTCAGTATCCCATCAAAGTGTAGATTCAAAGTAGACTTCCTTTGTTTCTAGCAGCATATGTAGGTTAACACTCAGGTTACACATTTTTAACAGGATGGGATTAATATTTTCTTGATAAAGTTGCCATGAGGAGTGAAATAATTACCACTTTTCCCAAGCAAAGGGAAACACCTGACAAAGGGTTAATTACAATAGTATACGAAAACAGTTTTAGTTCAATAAAGCCATTGACCCAATAAAAATATGGGTTGAGGGCAAAAATAGAGATTTCACAGGAAAATAATTAGAAATGACATTTACAAATAAATTTAAAATTCTCAGACTCATACATCATCAAATCTATATTTAAGTAACAGTGGAAATTTATTTTTATCTACTAATTTATAATTATCAATATAATGTTAATGCAGGTGAAGGAAATGTATACATTTGAAATATTGCACAAGTGTAATTTGTCTGCATCTCTACACATCATAAAAATATAATTTTTATAATATTGATTTCATAACTCCTTGTAAGACCTAAATGAATGAACAAATGATGACCTTTACTCGCACGCGTGTGTGTGTATATATGCATATATATATATAGAGAGAGAGAGACTGGATACTTATTCAGAGAGCAGGAATTAAAAGTTGAATATAAATGATTATAGAATATCTATATCAAATATTGTGTATATGTGCGTGCTCAGTCATGTCTGATTTTTGTGACACTATGGACTGTAGCCCGCCAGGCTCCTCTGGTCCTTGGGATTTTCCAGGTAAGAATACTGGAGTGGATTGTCATTTCCTCCTCCAAGGAATCTTCCCAACCCAGGGATAGAATTCATATCTCTTGCATCTTCTGATTTGGCAAGTGGATTCTTTACCACTGCGCCACCTGGGAAGCCCCCACTGGAGTGGGTTGCCAGTTATCAAATATTGTAACCATAACAAATATATGGGGGGAAATCACAGTAGAAACTACAAACAGGAGAAAAGGTCTGTCCAGCATAGTTATTATAGGGTTATGTGCTTTTATTCTGAGGAGGAGGATTTTATACATGTAAATATCCATGTCCTCCATATGAAAAAGAAACACAACTGAAATGTAAGTATTCTATTACTTCAAAATATCTTCCTACTGATAGCTTTACTAGTGCAAGTAATGGCCAATTAAATTAAAGGATTAAAAGAACTAACTTGTAGCGGCAAAATGAACAAGCTTCAGCAGCAAATACACATCAGCTGAAGATGTTGCAAAATTACCAGAGTTAATAAAAAAGTCACTTTGATAGCATCTTTCTTTGAGGAGCTCAGCTTTTTTTTTTTCCTAGACATTACCTAATTAAATCTCAAAACACATGAGTTTGTGTAATCAACTCTCAAGGTTCTTTTGAAAATCTTATGGGAAAAGTACACCTTTCATCTAAGCATTTATTTTAGTCTTTTTATCTCTCTTGTTCTAGGCAGACATTGAATCTATAATTATTCTTTGTATTTTTTTTTTTCTTCCACTTCCATATTTGCAACTTGCTCATGCATGTAGAGCTTGTTCTTGAGAAGTGACCCTTCGGCAGCCTGGGTCAAAAGTGAAACTGCAGCCACCCATAGGTGCAATCACGGTTGTTGCTTACTGTTCTCAGGTTAGTGAGGACGACCTGAACACTCACAATGAGGGATCCAAATGTCACCCTATCCAGTGTATCCTGAATACACAATGTGCTGGAAAAGGTTAGAAAGAATGTTTTCTAAAAATCCCCAGCATGTTCCATCCTGTGCTAATAAGTAACGATCACATAATGAAGAGAGTGAGAAAGTACAGTACAAATGTACTGAAGTCAGTGAAAAATATGAGTATTACCAGGGAAGCCAAGACTTTGAAGCAGTGGTTCTCAACGAGGGGAATTTTTCCTGGTCCCCACCAAGGTACATTTGGCAATGTTAGAAGACATTTTTGGTTGTCAAAACTCAAAAGAGGGGCACTATGAACATTCAGGGGGTAAAGATGCTGCTAACCACACTATAATGTATAACATAGCCTCCCATAATAACAACAATAAAAACAACATGACCAGTCCAAAATGCCAACAGTACTGAAGTTGAGAAATCCGAATTTAAACTACAGCCAGTGCATCTCAAGAGCTATAATCATCCTACAAAATCTCAAAAGATGTTTCTAGCAGACGAATAATTGTGTGGCAATGGTACTTTTTATTGTGAAATAGATCATTAGTAACAAGGAAAAGATGTAATATATATTTGATATTTAAAGACTATAAATAAATTAGTACTATTGTAACCATCATCTAATTGAAGAGATGAAATATTAATATCTTTGAATTCTTCCCACCCAAACACATTTCTTTCTTTTCTCCAGAGCATTTTCTTGAATTTTATCATTCTTCCTAGATTTTCTAGTTTTCTTTTAAGTTAGGTATGCATTCCTAAATAATGTATATTTCATTATGCTAGTAAAATTCTGAAGTGAATCAAAATGTAATTTTACTTGCATTTTGGATTAATATTCTTTTTGTGAGATTCATCTATGTAGATTTGAGTCTATTTATTTAACTGAAGAATGTATTTTAATCAGGAATGGTTGGGTATATTTTTTTAACTAAAAAACAATGCATTCTGGAAACACTCACATACTTATATTCACTTTTGTGCTTAGAACTTTGATAAGTACTATGGCGATTTTAAAGGTGTGAGGTGTTGTCCTTGCTCCTAAGATCCATGGAAAGTTTGTAATGAGATTAAGGAGGTTGAGTAATTTTCCTGATATATAGCATAGTTGGTAAGTGCATGAATTTTGGAGTCAAGAGACCTGGATTTGAATCCTTGTTTCCTTATTTGTTGATTCACTTTAGCAAACTCCATCTCTTGATACAATTAGAAAAAAATTTTATGTAATTGTGATAATGCTTATAGAATCCAGAAAGAGTAATTAAGAAAATAATGCATACTCTACAAGTGGTAAATTTTTTTATGCTTAGGGATATAGGCATTCCCTAAGTAATGGACAAATTATTTGTTTTCCCTTAGGCACAACATAAAAAAACTGAGTTCCCATTCTTGAAAATCATAAAAATCTAAATTCTTATGAAAATAAAATTAAAACAAAGATATTTCAAATACTTACTGAACATGCAAATTTAAATCTAATGGCATACCATTTTGATATACAAAACTATGTGGTTTTTCAGTTAATATTTCCCTTCCCTCATCTTCTTTCAGTATATACACTGCATTCAGAAAGAGTTGATAAAGTAAGAACTATCTGATAGTAAGAACACTTTGGGGTTTTCCACTTCATAAAGGACTTGAGAAAGTACTTAGAAGTAACAAATGTTTCAGAATGTCACAGTTTTCAATATAAGAAAACAACTTGAAAGAAAATAAAAGTTTTGCTTTTGTTTGATTTCTGAGTCCTGTAAGACTTAAAACAATTACATTTAAAAAACAGTAGAAAGGGATTTATGATTATCTAAGATATGTTTTCTCTTTAAAAGGTGATAAGAATTTCACTATTGGGTAGGAAAAAAATGATATTACAAGATCTAGAAGATTTCTGGGGGTAGGTTCCAGGGCTCTTCCTGTTGAAAAAATCCAATCTGATGGTTTAGCAAGAGTACCGAATCTCTAGTACATATCTCAATACATTTGGGTGTAATCTCAGAGAAGAGCTGTCCAGGATGCTGTGTGAGGTACTCCAAGTCTTACAGAGAATTTTTAATTAACAGGGTACCTACATGGTGGAAAATCAACTGTCTGAAAAAAGTGCCTAGATAGGACTTGAACATAGCTTCATTAAGTCCTGTACAAAAGAAAGTATGAGAGAAGAAACCTGAGAATTTGGAGATGTCAGGAGGGTCATGGACTGGTTGAGGGACCAAAATTATCGGAAGAGACGTTGCAGTTGGGTCCAAGAAGACATGGTGCACACAGACCTGAGAGCCGAGTGTCATGGTGGGAACTGCACCTCAGCAGTAGAGGCAACAGGAAGAGGGAATGATTCTTGATCTGATAGAATGACACATCGCAGCAGAAGCCAGCAATCAAAGGTGATAGTTCAGTTCAGTCACTCAGTCGTGTCTGACTCTTTGTGATCCCATGGACTGCAGCACACCAGGTCTTCCTGCCCATCACCAACTCCCAGAGCTTGCTGAAACTCATGTCCATCGAGTCAGTGATGCCATCCAACCATCTCATCCTCTGTTGTCCCCTTCTCCTCCTGCCTTCAAACTTTCCCAGCATCAGGGTCTTTTCAAATGAGTCAGCTCTTTGCATCAAGTGGCCAAAGTACTGGAGTTTCAGCTTCAACATCAGTCCTTCCAATAAATATTCAGGACTGAGTTCCTTTAGGATGGACTGTTTGGATCTCCTTGCAGTCCAAGGAACTCTCAAGAGTCTTCTCCAATACCCCAGTTCAAAAGCATCAATTCTTCTCAGCTTTCTTTAGGGTCCAACTCTCACATCCATACATGACTACTGGAAAAACCATAGCTTTGACTAGATGGACCTTAATCAGCAAAGTAATGTCTCTGCTTTTTAATATGCTTTTCATCCAAGAAGTAAGCATCTTAATTTCATGACTGCAGTCACCATCTGCAGTAATTTTGGAGCCCGCCAAAATAAAGTCTGATACTGTTTCCACTGTTTCCCTATCTATTTGCCATGAAGTGATGGGACCAGATGTCGTCATCTTAGTTTTCTGAATGTTGAGCTTTAAGTCAACTTTTTCACTCTCCTCTTTCATTTTCATCAAGAGGCTATTTAGTTCTTATTCACTTTCTTCCACAATGGTGGTGTCATCTGCATATCTGAGGTTATTGATATTTCTCCCAGAAATCTTGATTCCAGCTTGTGCTTCTTCCAGCCCAGCATTTCTCATGATGTACTCTGCATATAAGTTAAATAAGCAGGCTGACAATATACAGCCTTGACATCCCTTTTCCTATTTGGAACCCCACAGTCTGCTGTTCCATCTCCAGTACTAACTGTTGCTTCTTGACATGCATACAGATTTCTCAGGTAGGTAAGGTAATCTGGTATTCCCGTTTCCTTCAGAATTTTCCAGTTTATTGTGAGCCACACAGTCAAAGGCTTTGGCATAGTCAATAAAGCAGAAATAGATGTTTTCCTGGAACTCTCTTGCTTTTTTGATGACCCAATAGATATTAGCAATTTGATCTCTGGTTGCTCTGCCTTTTCTAAAACCAGCTTGAACGTCTGGAATTTCACAGCTCACCAGCTCATGTATTGTTGAAGCCTGGCTTGGAGAATTTTGAGCATTATTTTTACTAGCATGTGAGATGAGTGCAATTGTGTGGTAGTTTGAGCATTCTTTGGCATTGCCTTTCTTTGGGATTGGAATGAAAATTGACCTTTTCCAGTCCTGTGGCCACTGCTGAGTTTTCCAAATTTGCTGGCATATTGAGTGCAGCACTTTCACAGCATCATCATTTAGGATTTAAAATAGCTCAACTGGAATTCCATCACCTCTACTAGCTTTGTTCGTAGTGATGCTTCCCAAGGCCCACTTGACTTCACATTCAGGGTGTCTGGCTCTAGGTGAGTGATCACACCATCGTGATTATCTGGATCATGAAGATCTTTTTTGTACAGTTCTTCTGTATATTCTTGCCACCTCTCTTTAATATCTTCTGCTTCTGTTAGCTTCATACAATTTCTGTCCTTTATCGAGCCCATCTTTGCATGAAATGTTCCCTTGGTATCTCTAATTTTCTTGAAGAGATCTCTAGTCTTTCCCATTCTTTTGTTTCCCTCTATTTCTTTGATTTGATCACTGAGGAAGGCTTTCTTATCTCTCCTTGCTATTCTTTGGAACTCTGCATTCAAATGAGTATATCTTCTCTTTTCTCCTTTGCTTTTTGCCTTTTTCTTTTCACAGCTATTTGTAAGGCCTCCTCAGAGAGCCATTTTGCTTTTTTGCATTTCTTTTTCTTGTCGATGATCTTGCTCCTTGTCTCCTGTACAATGTCACACACTTCTGTCCATAGTTTTCAGGCACTCTATCAGATCTGGTCTCTAAATCTATTTGTCACTTCCACTGTATAATCATTAGGGATTTGATTTAGGTCATATCAGAATAGTCTAGTGGTTTTCCCTACTTTCTTCAAGTCTGAATTTGGCAATAAGGAGTTCATGATCTGAGCCACAGTCAGCTCCCAGTCTTGCTTTTGCTGACTGTATAGAGTTTCTCCATCTTTGGCTGCAAAGAATACAATCAATATGATTTCAGTGTTGACCACCTGGTGATGTCCATGTATAGAGTCTTCTCTTGTGTTGTTGGAAGAGGTGTTTGCTATGACCAGTGCATTCTCTTGGCAAAACTCTATTAGCCTTTCCCCTGTTTTATTCTGTATTCCAAGGCCAAGTTTGCCTGTTACTCCAGATGGTTCTTGACTTCCCACTTGTGCATTTCAGTCTTGAAATGATGAAAAGGACATCTTTTTTGTGTGTTAGTTCTAGAAAGTCATGTTGGTCTTCATAGAATTGTTTAACTTCAGCTTCTTCAGCATTACTGGTTAGAGCATAGACTTAGATTACCATGATATTGAATGGTTTGCTTTGGAAATGAACAGAGATCATTGAATGGTTTGCCTTGGAAATCAACAGAGATTCATTTTTGAGATTGCATCCAAAAGTACTGCATTTCGGACTCTCTTGCTGACTATGATGGCTACTCCATTTCTTCTAAGGGATTCTTGCTCACAGTAGTAGATATAATGGTCATCTGAGTTAAATTCACCCATTCCAGTCCACATTAGTTTGCTGATTCCTAAAATGTCAACGTTCACTCTTGCCATCTCTGTTTGACCACTTCCAATTTGCCTTGATTCTTGGACCTAACATTCCAGGTTCCTATGCAATATTGGTCTTTACAGCATCGGATCTTGTTTCCATCACCAGTTATGTCTACAACTGGGTATTGTTTTTGCTTTGGCTCCATCTCTTCATTCTTTCTGGAGTTATTTCTCCACTGATCTCCAGTAGCATATTGGGCACCTACTGACCTGGGGAGTTCATCTTTCAGTGTTCTATCTGTTTGCCTTTTCATACTGTTCATGGGGTTCTCAAGGCAAGAATACTGAAGTGGTTTGCCATTCCCTTCTCCAGTGGACCATGTGATAACCATGTGTCAATTAGGAATCCCTTTCCCATACCTACACCATTTAGTAAAACTCTCCTTAACCTCAGAAGCTCCCAAAAGAGGCAGGATGTAGTAGCCAAAGATGGGCAAGAAAGTGTCATATGAGCTGGTCATGTTAATCTAAAATTGACTGATGTTTAAACCAGAAGCAACCAAGTTACTATCAATGGCAGTATTAAGGTTTCAGAGTAGAAAAATGGACTCATAAGCTTAATTGAGCTTCTTGACAATTAATATTATTTTTTCCTACTTGAATTTTTTTATAACTTTAAAATTCAAATCCACTACAAAATGAAATAAATGGTAATGAGGATTGTTTTTTTTTTGCTTGGGTTTGACTGGCCAAAACTTTTTAAACAGTTCAAGAAATTTAGAGCAAAACATATATTCTTTTATTGTAAATCTCCCTGAAATAAGCGTAGGCAATCTTCAGCATTTCTAGGAAACTATAGTCATACATCTTGATTTGTCTTTCCCATTTCTGATCCAATAAGGGTTAATACCTCCTTGTAGCTCAGTGATAAATTCTGGAGCCAGCTTCCCTAGTGCCTGTAAGTTCAAGGATCCCTTGCTCAGCCAAATCAGTGCAACATTGGCAATGGGCTTCCACGGTGGCGGTCACTACAAGGATTGTCCTAACTGAAGGGTTATTATTTTCTGTAATAAAAGCTATAACAAGTGAAGGTCTCAGGCTCAGCTGTCACACTTATATCTCCATACAGTTAAAAATATTATTAATGACTAGAGGTGAGTCTCTGGTTGGCAGGAATGAATTCATTACAGAAATGTTTTATGGTTGTGGTCAAGCTAGAAGGATAATAATAGGATCAAAACATTTTATATTGAAGCATGGAACTACAGATAAACTTCCATTTTAAAATTTTGTTTTTTGTAATGTAAAACCTTTTCTACAATGAATACACGCTATTCGGATAATAAAAATATAATACAGAAATAAACACCCTTTTTTTAGAGCTGGATATAAATTTAATGGCCAACTGGCTCAAAATTCTCATTTTAGAAGCCAGTTAATTAAAGTCCAGAGAGTGTTCTGGCCCTAGGTCACACTACTAGTCAATGAAAAAGAAAGACTGTCATTCCTGAATGTTCTGTCCATCAACCCACTCTAGGTAGGAACTGGTGGAGTGAAAAAGGAAACACACTGTTTGGATCATTCTTGAAAAGGAAGACAATACTTCAATAACACAGCTCATAAAACCCACTCCATAAATCATGTCTTTTAATGTTTTTACCAGCACCTGATAATGGATAGCAAATTACCTCACACCAAAAGAATTGTCAACAAGTTTACAAATGATGAATAAACATGATGTGTATCATGACTTCATGCTTTTCAGTCATTCAGAGAACTGTCATTAACTTTGCAACTTACATTGTAAGTTTATTTTACATTAATCTTGGTGCCAAAATAAAGAAATTATATTTGAAACCATAGAAACTTTTTAGACGATGCAAAAGGAAGATCTGGAGGGTAAAGGTTGATGTCTGTTACATGCTGCTTTGCTATGTTTCATCATTATAATGTTCTAGGAACTAATTTCAGTTTAAAAAATTTCCATATTGCCACTTTCCTTCCGAAGTTCCCACTGCTTATTTCAATGAATTTTATTTGGGCTATCAACAGGAAGTGTTGGCTGCAGCTCACAGCTGATCTTCTCCCATATTCTGTTTTTTTCCAGTGAATAAAATGGAAGCTAATGAGATTTTTTTTTAGTGGCTGGGGTAATTTTTTTATTAATTAATTAATTTAATTGGATGATAATTTCTTTACAATATTGTGGTGGTTTTTGCCACACATTGACAAGAATCACCCATAGGTGCACATGTGTCCCCCCATCCTGAACCCCCTTCCCACTTCCCTCCCCACCCCATCCCTCTGGGTTGTCCGAGAACACCACCTTTGAGTGCCCTGCTTCATGCATCCAACTTGCACTGGTCATCTCTTTCACATATGGTAATATACATATTTCAATGCTATTCTCTCAAATCATCTCATCTTCCCCCTCTCCTACACAGTTCAAAAGTCTGTTCTTTACATCTGTGTCTCTTTTGCTATCTTGCATATAGGATCGTTGTTATAAATTCCATATACATGCATTAAGATAGCGTATTGATCTTGACTTTTGAAACTGTCATCTGATGAAACATAGATCTTAAAATTAAACCACATTTTTTGGCTCTAAACATTTTATTTTAATGAACTTTACTTGGGACTTCAACTTATATTCTCCAAGAGGGAGGGAAGGGAATGGAAACACTTGCTCCTTCCAGATAATGATATTCTCTACTCTTCTGGTTTCTTTAGTCTATTTAAGGAAGGATGAAGTAAAAATAATCACTCAAGGGAATTTTCAGAAAAAAATTATAAACAGACCCTCAATAGTTGATACAAAATTATAAAAGGGAAGATTTTTATACATACGTCTCAGTAATTTGGTAATTTTATTTATATATTAATTTTTTGAACTTTTCATCAACTGTAATAGAAAGTTTTACTTTCCGAATTAAAGATCTATACCAGTTTATTCAAGACAGACCATTTTCCGCCAGCATTATTGATTTCTAGGTTACTTATCATGTGAATCCTTACACAAGGGATACTAAATAACATAAACTGGCTTTTTTTTAGGTAAGAAATACCTATGCAGTTCTGATTTTTATCAACTTACAATTTGATGGAGGATGTAAGTTTCAAACAACTCAGATAAGAGTTTGTTGTGGAGGGTAAAGTTGATGCAGTTCTGGTTCAGACATTTAAGATAGTCTAAAAATAATGGAAAGTAGTAATTGGTACAGTTCTTAGTGTGCCTTTATCATACTGATGGTCTTAAGCAAACTGTAATAAGACCCGGACAGACATCAAGCCAAGATGGGACACTGGTAAGTCTTGGTACACAAGTATCGTTCACTAAGTGAACAAGCGGCATGGTTTAGCGGTTTGGAAATCATCCTGATTTCACATCCCAGATAAGGTCACCTATATCAGTTTGTGTTCCCTGCCCCCCCCACAATTACCTGAAGCACACACATTGCATTGTGTTCTGTCTACCAGATAATCATTTTATACATTTCAATATATTCAATCACAATCTTTTTGTAAAAAAAAAAAAAAAAAAATCACTCTAAAAGGTCAGTGATTACTGTCCTCAAATAATAAATTCAAAGAAGATGAAAATGGTTAAGGAGATTGACACTGGGCCCTAGCCTTACATACCAGAGATCAGTATTTTAATTCACTTATCATACCTACAGTATGCAGTAATACCTTCATACTGTTCCTATTTACAAAGACCTAGAAATATAATAGGAAATAAAGACTAAATACATAAAGTTATTTTTATATCTAATGCACATGAGGAGAGATTTGAAGAGAACATCACAATAACTAAAGGGGGGAAAACAATTTCAGGCAGAGGTATAACAGGTTTTATGGAGGAGGCTTTTGAGCTACACCATGGATTTCACTTTTCACTTTCATGCACTGGAGAAGGAAATGGCAACCCACTCCAGTGTTCTTGCCTGGAGAATCCCAAGGACAGGAGAGCCTGGTGGGCTGCCGTCTAGGGGGTCGCACAGAGTTGGACATGACTGAAGAGACTTAGCAGCAGCAGCATGGATGATGGATAGGCTTATCTGATAAAGTATATGGTTACAGTCTTTCAGGTGAGAAAATCAGTATTACCAACATTACCAACATCGGTTTTGGTTCACAGAATCTCCCACCCTCTCCCTCTAGGTTCTGCTCCTTTCCCCTAGCCACCCTAGTTAGAAAGATGAGCATGTTACTAAAGCTGGGCCAGTCAGAACTGATAATGGACCCTGACTAGGTCTGTTGAGGAAAGGGGCTTCCCAGCTGGCACTAGTGGTAAGGAACTTGCCTGCAAATGCAGGAGACTCAAGAGATGTGGGTTCAATCCCTAGGTACCAGGTGGCGATGTGTGTGTGAGTCCTAGAGGATTTGATGTGACCTACATCTGGCCTTTCAGTTAAACAGTTGCTTTTCTTTCCTTTTTACTTTTCTTGTTTTCTTCCCTTCCTTCTTCCCTCTCCTTCCTTCCTTTCCTTCAGCATTTTCAGCTGGCTTTTCATCTCTCAACAAAAAGAGACTATACATACTATTCACACAACATAAACAAAATGATGGAAGATCGTGTCTTTTGCTAAAAGAACTTTTACAATAGAACTGTTGATGTGAAAGTATTAGTTGTTCAGTCACGTCTGACTCTTTGCGACCTCATGGACTATAGCCTGCCCAGGCTCCTCCTGTCTGTCAAATTCTCCAGGCAAAAATACTGGAGCAGGTTGCTATTTCCTTCTGCAGGAGATCTTCCCGACCCAGGATCAAACCTGGGTCTCCTGCATTGCAGGCAGATTTTTTACCATCTGAGCCACCAGGGACTGTGGCTTAATACTTAATACTCACCAGGGACTTAATGTTTTAAGTCAGTTAACCTAACAGCAGAGTTGGACATGGTTTAGAGCAGTGGGTGGTCAAGCATGGCCACTAGACCACTGAACAGCATCAGCATCACTTGGAGATTTGTTAAAAGTGCAGATTCTCAGGCCCTACACTGGGCCTCCTGAATCAGAAGCCACCACCTGTTTCCCATGGGATTCTGGTGCACATTTAAGTTTCAGAAGCACTGCTTTGGAGGACTGACATAATGGCCAGGGAGCTAGCCACTGACTCTCACAATAAGAGAGCCTGTGTTATGTTAGACGTAGTGGAAAACAAGAAGAATATAATGCCTCAAAAGGAATGAGTAATACATTTTATGATAAACAGACACAGTTATAACATACACATGAACTAATGAATGTGAGCAAAGCTTGAAGAAGAACAAGATGAACTTAGGATTGAAAGTAGAGAAAATACAGTGGATACACTGCCGAGGGTTTAAATCCTGACTTTGCCATTTCCTCCCTATGCTAAACTTCCTTCTGGCCCAGTTCTTTCATTTCTATAATGGTGAAAATAAAAATGCTTACTCCTTATGATTCTGATGGTGGTTAAATGAGTTAGTATATGTAAAGCTCTCAGATTAGGTCAAGCACATGAAATGTCCTTGTAAGGCCATTAGCTAGAGCTTAGCTCTCTACTTGCTCTATCATATTCAGTAACCAACAGCTACAAGTGACTATTTAAATTCAAATTTAAATCATTTAAATTAATGATTTCTTCCTTAGCTGCATGAGCCACGTTTCAAGTGCTCCATAGCCATATGCATTATAGAATGTTTTCATCATCAGAGGAAGTTGTACTGGACACTGAGGCTGTGAGATTTGCATGCTAATAATGGAGTCAGAGGAGGTGAGGAGGTAGAAACCTGTTTGGTTAAGTGAAAAATGACCATCAGAGCTCCATGCTGCTATCACATGAAACAACAACCATCGGCCTCCTTACTTAGAGGGCTTAGTCCTTTCTCCAGGGCCTGCTGTTTCCTCTTGGGATCCTGAAAACCCAGGTAGGTGGAAATGCAAACTGAACTGGAAGGATCCGAAAGCCTGCTTTGCCAACTGCATCTGCCACTCGTGCATCTCATGTAAGGAGTGAACAGAACTTCGAGAAGCCCAGACTTCTCTCTGCTCACCAAACTGCCAGCACTGTCTGTATTCTCAGTTCTAAAATATGACACATGAACTCAGTTGGAAGGTATTAAATAGAAGCCATTTGTGACTAGATCTCACACCATTAATGCTAAAAAAATTAAATAAATAAGTATAAGCCAAAAAATTTCCATATATTATCTCCTATAGATAACATGTAGTCCTCTAACTTAAAAACATAGATTTTGGCATCATTTCTCATAGTAGGTAAGTTATCTTGATTTTTTAAAAAATAACTCATGAACAAATGTATTGCATTATATTGTCTATTGTGTTGGAGGATCAAGTAGTAATTGCTGGAGCAGTATCCTTGAAGAGGCAAGGTTGGTACTAGTAGATATTTGGAGAAAAGCCTTCCATAAATGCATGGGCAAATCATGAATAGTAGGTAGACATGAACTGCACACATGTGTTTAAATACAGGGACAGAAGCTTGTGGAAATCTGTTATAGATTCAGCTTTCTCAGTAAAGCAAGAACCAAGTCGGCTAGGTAGAGGGTAGATAAAGGAGGAGATGGTAGAGGTATGAAAAAAGATCAAGGAAACTTAAGTTGCTTTGTTTTTTTGTTTTAATAAGTAGGAAATATGGACTAGGGAACTATGGCAGGAGAAGGCAATGGCACCCCACTCCAGTACTTTTGCCTGGAAAATCCCAGGAAGGGGGAGCCTGGAAAGCTGCAGTCCATGGGGTCTTGAAGAGTCGGACATGACTGAGTGACTTCACTTTCACTTTTCAGTTTCATGCATTGGAGAAGGAAATGGCAACCCACTCCAGTGTTCTTGCCTGGAGAATCTCAGGGACGGAGGAGCCTGGTGGGCTCCAGTCCATGGTGTCACGAAGAGTTGGACATGACTGAGAGACTTCACTTTCACTTTTCCCTTTTATGCATTGGAGAAGGAAACAGCAACCCACTCCAGTGTTCTTGCCTGGAGAATCCCAGGGACAGGGGAGCCTGGTGGGCTGCCGTCTATGGGGTTGCATAGAGTCCGGACACGACTGAAGCGACTTAGCAGCAGCAGCAGCAGGGAACTATGGCATCGTTGCTGTAAAGTGAGGACAAGAGGAAGATGAGAGAAGTGAAAAGCTGGTAGGATCAGATTCCCAGTGAGACTGAAGCATTCTGAAGATGGAGTTCTGGAGGAAACAGGGTGGAAAGAGAGAACTGTGACTGGAGAAGGGGCCATTCTGAATTGAGAATCTGGATCGGTTGCATGATATGCTCCTGGGGTGAGTGGCTGGGTTAGGATAGAGAAAAGATTATTGGAAGAAAGTGGGTGGGTGAGAACAAACTGTGAAGCTAAATAATTGAGCGGATGATCTACCTGAATGGGCTTCCCTGGTGGCTCAGTTGGTGAAGAATCCACCTGCAATGCAGGAGACCCATTAGATTCCTGGGTTGGGAAGATCCCCTGGAGAAGGGAAAGCCTACTCACTCCAGTATTCTGGCCCGGAGAATTCCATGGACTGTATAGTCCATGGGGTTGCAAAGAGTCGGATACAACTGAGCGGCTTTCACTTCACTTCTACCTTCATGCTGAAGTCACCAATAGTTACAAGAGCAGCACTGAAGAGACTGACATTGGACCAAAAACTAAACTCTGCATGGATGATGGGGGAGTGTGTGGCCTGGGGGTGAAGAAGAAGGCTCATGGGTGGTTTAATATGAGGATGTCACCTACAGCTGCATGTCTTTGTGGAGGAGGAAGGGAGAAAGGTCTGAAGGAGCCAATGGCAATGAAAGAAGGATTATATCAACCCTTTTCTGAGGCCTAGCAGGACAGGGGTGAGAGAAAAAAAGAGCCACCACATGTGAATTCTTCTGAAAATGCAGTATCATCAGAGGAGACTGGGAAGATGAAAGAACACTCCTAGAAGGTGATGAAGACGTAGATTTTTACTAATGATTATCTTTTGTGTTTTTGATAAAATAAATTATATTTAACACTTTGAAAGCATATGAAGTAAGTAAAGTCGCTCAGTCGTGTCCGACTCTTGGCGATCCCATAGGCTGTAGCCTACCAGGTTCCTCTGTCCATGAGATTTTCCAGGCAATAGTCCTGGAGTGGATTGCCATTTCTTTCTTCAGGGGATCTTCCCAACCCAGGGATCGAACCCAGGTCTCCTGCATTGTAGCACAGACGCTTTACCGTTTGAGCCACTAGGCTCAGAAGTAAGACTCCTCCCTTTCTGTAAAAGATCCTAGAATTTAAAGATTCTCTTAAACTGTTAATGCCTACTAAAGTATACTATGGATAACATGCGACTTACAAAGCAGAGGATACATATCTCTATTATAAAATGTTATTAAAAGAAATGTTTGATAATGCTTGCTTTTTATTAGTAATAACTGGCTATTTTAAAAGAATGGCTCTGAAGGGGAATCACTTGTTCCCTATTTAATTTTTATCATCCTATGCTTCTCCCCACCATCCCATTAGTCATCTTGACTTAACTGTGTTTGCCTTCTTAAAATATGGAGGGGATAAAAATTGATAGCTCATAAACACATATTAAAGAGTAATTTGAGATTTATAGGAGAGAATAAAGAGGAACAGAGGAATGGTCACTGTAGGCAATACTAACAGGCGAGCAAAATGAAATAAATCACACAGAGTGTGCACTTGAGAGCATGTATGAGTGCACATGTGTATATACACACAGAAAAAACCGAATTGTGATTAAATCATAGAGCGCTATTGCAAAATGGTCCTATAATAATCAAATGTATTTTATACGCAATTTGTCTCTTTATGGAAAGACCTTTTTCTGTATCTTCTACAGTCTCTGATGTTTAAAAATGTTCAGAATTGACAATCTAGCAGGTAGCAAGCACTGTTATAGCTAAACGATGAGATGACTTAACTACTGTTGATGTTCACTAAGCACAGACTTCTAGTCCCAAAAATCAATGTAAATGAAAAAGAATGTTTTAGTAACACAATGGGATCAATACAAGGTACATATTATCTGATATTTGAATAAATGCAGAAATTGACTCCATGATATTAGCTATATTATGGATGGCAGTACAGAGAGGAAAAGGTGATAGCAGCAAAGTGTAGACAATGATAAAAAAGCCCAGACCCATTAACCTCCACCTTCCTGACACAGCAAAGCCAATGCCACCCGCATATCTTAACTTGGGAGAACAACAGTTACTAAAACATGAACTGATGCATAAGGAAAATAAAGAAAACAACTGATATCAGGACACTAAACTAAAAATTATTTTAATTCTGTTTTCTCTTATGATTCACAAGCAAGAAATGAGCCTATATGCAGAATAGAGTAGAAGGCATCTTTGAAAATCTACATTCCCATCTTGGTTAACATTTGTCTTCTCCTGCACTGTGCAAAGAATCAAGCTGAATGATCATCATTTGTTTTAAAAAAAAAATGAAGCTATATTAAACTGTAGGACTATTATTCACAATAAATAATAGATTTGTCATTTTGAAATTCTAGATAATTTAGATGATTCGTTTCCATTAACAATTTCCCATTAATGCTGCTTTGTAACTGGAAATGCAATAACATATAATCTTTATAAATGACATTAAAAACCAGTGATTTATTGAGGTGACTATTAGAATAAAGAAAAGACAATGAAGCTGCACATAGTGATTGACAAATGGAGATGCTGTGAAATCTTTTCTTTCCCAGGTATAAACAAAAATAAAGTACCTTTTCCTGTGTAATATTTTAATTAAATCCATCCTTCTTAGAAATAAATCAAGAAATAAATCAATTAGAAATAAATCAAGATGAGAACAATAGATTCCATTATTTTTTTAAATCAATAAATAATGAACATTTTCAGGCCAAGCAAGTATCAGAGCATCATAGCCTCACCCACCAAATGTAAAATGCAGTGAAAAAGTAGAGCACAGGGAGGGCTGTGACAGTTCATGCTGAGTGGCCGGTGATATTGACGAATCAGTATCCTGCATGGTGATAACAACTAGACAATCCAATTAACCCAAGTCAAGCTTTAGATTTCTCTCTCAGTGTCTCTTAACATTGACTGGGCAATCAATCTTGTCTTAAAATACAATGGCATCTGTTTGCAGTTTTGAGTGTTTTTGAGGCTCCAGCTACACACAAAAAAAGGGTAACAAGCTCAAGAGCCCAGCCCCAACTATTAGATAGAATATAATCCATGAGTTCAATTTACAGTATAACTAGTACTACAATGTCAAAGTGATTATCAGAATTAAATAAGAAGTTATCCCCTTTAATATGCCACCATCCAATTTCAGAAATGGATCTGAGATAATTTTGTCTTATCAGTTGCTTGATGCACTGATACAGAATCTCTGAAATGACTGACTGATATTTTATTGTAAATATGCAACAAATACACATCAAGCAAAAAAAAAAACAAAAACTCTTGATTTCCACAAAATACATAGGACAAATTCCTTATTGCAAAATTCAGACTTAAATTGCAGAATGGAGGGGAAACCATTAGGCCATTCAGGTATAAGCTAAATCAAATCCCTTATGAGTTGTATAGTGGAAGTGACAAAGAGATACAAGGAATTAGATCTAATAGACAGAGAGCCTGAAAAACTATGGATGGAGGTTTGTAACACTACAGGAGGCAGTGATCAAAACCATTCCTCAAAAAGAGAAAACCAAAAAGGCAAAATGATTGTCTGAAGAGGTCTTACAAATAGCTGGGAAAAGAGAAGCAAAACTCAAAGGAAAGATACTCATCTGAATGCAGAGTTTCCAGGAATAGCATGGAGAGGTAAGAAAGCCTTCTTAAGTGAACAATGAGAAGAAATAGAGGAAAACAATAGAATGGGGAAAACTAGAGATCTTTTCAGGAAAATTAGAGATACCAAGGGAACATTTTACGCAAAGATGGATGGATAAAGGACAGAAACAGTATGGACCTAACAGAGGGAGAAGATAAGAAGAGGTGCAAGAATACACAGAAGAACTGTACAAAAAAAGGGCTTAATGACCCAGAAAACCACGATGGTGTGATCACTCACCTAGAGCCAGCCATTATGCAGTGTGAAGTCAAGTGGGCCTTAGGAAGCATTGCAACCAACAAAGCTAGTGGAGGTGATGGAATTCCAGTTAAGCTATTTCAAATCCTAAAATAAGATGCTGTTAATGTGCTGCATGCAAAAAAAAAGAAAAAGGAAGTACTGCACTCAATATGGGTTTCCCAGATGGCGCTAGTGGTAAAGATCCTGAAGGAGGAGACCGTAGGGCCTGGACTCTGTCCTAGGCCTGTTCAGTGCTGGCCATGCTTGGCCACCTTTTCTGTGGATTCTGAACTCTGTGCTCAGTGCCTATGGAAACGACACACCAGCAGAAGGATAAGACCCCTCCGGACAAAGAAACCTTGAGAGTCGCATCTAGGTTACTCATCACTTAAGAGAAAACATATACTAATCACCCCTGTCTCCGGAGAGGTCATAAATTTCTTTCTGTGCTTATCAGAGTGTAACCTCGGCTTATTGATTGATGACCAATCGTTTAACTGTTTAAATACACGACACATGAGTGATGGGGCTATTGTGATTGTATCTACCTTTCTTTGTTTATGCAAGTTTCAAGGAATTTGGGGAGATGGGTTTGAGCACTGTACACATAGGGTACAAAAGATTTTCACAGAAACTGGTTGGGGTCCTTGGCTGAGACGAGACTCTGCCTTGGGCCCGCAGGTGTAATAAACTGCACTTCACTATCTGCATTGTCCTTCTGAGTGAGTTTGTTTCCTGGAATGCATGGCTACAACAACCCCACCTGCAATAATGAGACATAATAAGATGTGGGCTCACTCCTTAGGTCAGGAAGATCCTCTGGAGAAAGAAATGAAAACCCTCTCCAATATTCTTTCCTGGAGAATCCCACAGACAGAGAAATGTGGTGGACTATAGTCCATGGGATCGCAAAGAAATGGACGTGACTGAAGCGACATATTAGGCAGGCACTCAATATTCCAGCAAATTTGGAAAACTCAGCAGTGGCCATAGGACTGGAAAAGGTCAGTTTTCATTTCAATCCCAAAGAAGAGCAATGCCAAAGAATGTTCAAAGTACCACACAACTGCACACAATCCACATGCTAGCAAGACAGTGCTCAAAATCCTTCAAGCTAAGCTTCAAATGTACTTCAAAAGAGAACTTCCAGACAGACATACAAGCTGGATTTAGAAAAGGCAGAAGAACCAGAGATCAAATTGCCAACATGCAATCCTGCTTTATTGACTATGCTAAAGCCTTTGACTGTGTGGATCACAAAAAACTGGAAAATTCTTAAAGAGATGGGAATACCAGATCATCAAAACTGCCTCCTGAGAAACCTGTATGCAGGTCAAGAAGCAACAGTTAGAACTGGACATGCAACAACAGACTGGTTCAAAATTAGGAAAGGAGTATGTCAAGGCTGTATATTGTCACCCTGATTATTTAACTTATATGCAGAGCACATCATGCAAAATGCCAGACTGGATGAAGCACAAGCTGGAATCAAGATTGCCAGGAGAAATATCAATAACCTCAGGTATCCAGATGAAATCACCCTTATGACAGAAAGCGAAGAAGAACTAAAGATCTTCTGGATGAAAGTGAAAGAGGAGAGTGAAAAAGCTGGTTTGAAACTCAACATGCAAAAAACAAAGATCACGGCATCTGGTTGCATCACTTCACGGCAAATAGATGGGCGAAAAAATGACAACAGTGATAGGCTTTATTTTCACTGCAGATGACTGCAGCCAGGAAATTAAAAGACGTTTGCTCCTTGGAAGAAAAGCTATGACCAATCTAGACAGCATATTAAAAAGCAGAGACATTACTTTGCCAACAAAGTTCTGTCTAGCTAAAGCTATGGTTTTTCCAGTAGTCATGTATGGATGTGAGAGTTGGACCATAAAGAAAGCTGAGCATTGAAGAATTGATGCTTTTGAACTGTGGTGTTGGAGAAGACCCTTGAGAGTCCCTTGAACTGCAAGGAGATCAAACCAGTCAATCTTAAAGGAAGTCAGTCCTGAATATTCATTGGAAGGACTGATACTGATACTGAAGCTCCAATACTTCGGCCACCTGATATGAAGAGCTGACTCATCAGAAAAGACCCTGATGCTGGAAAGACCAAGAGCAAGAGGAGAACAGGTGACAGAGGATGAGATGGCTCAATGGCATTATCGACTCAAAGGACATGAGTTTGAGCAAATTCTAGGAGATAGTGAATGTGGTGTGCTGCAGTCCATGATGTCACAAAGAGTCGGACATGACTGAGAGACTGAACAACATCAATGTAGGGCCTATATGAGAAAATGGAAAATTCATAAGGAAAGAGTATTTTAAAAAAGACCATCTCTGGGAAAAACAAAAATGAGATTTTTTAATATAATGGAATTTCTTTCTGGCTCCTTTTTGAGTCTACCTCATTGTTTTTCATCTGCTTTCTCTCTCACCAACATAATCATGTTGCCCTAAGTACCTTTCCTATTTCTACCCTGTGTGAATGAGACCCATGGACTGTAGCCCGCCAGGCTCTTCTGACCATGGGATTTCCCAGGCAAGAATACTGGAGCAGGCTGCCATTTCCTACTCCAGGGGATCTCCCCCTGCCCTCCCCCCGGGGATCAAACCCTTGTCTCTTGCATCTCCTATATTGGCAGGCGGATTCTTTACCGCTGCATCACCTTGCTCTATATACCCCATTCTTTAGAAGTCTGTTAGAACAACCTTCCAGTAGGCAGTCAATCATATGTTTACTGAGCAGCTATTCCTTGTCCAGCACCAGGAATTTTAAAGTAACTTTTAACACATTTATCTGATGGTCAAAGGCAGTTGATTTCAAGGCACCCTAGCAAGCCAGGCCAGTGGGTAACAGTTTACATTTATATTATGTGTAACTCTAAATGGTCAAACTCAGAAAAAGCTTATTTTGAAGTAAAGTATCTGATATTTATCAAAATACAGTTTAAAATCATGAGCCCAATGATAAGTACTATAAATTACTATAAATTCATTTCTAAAAGTTCTATGCAATTCTATTTTTTCACATCACTGTGGATATCAGACACTTTGGGAAGAGAATAATGAATTATGATGCTATCAAAACTTCTTTCATCATGGCCAACTTAGGAATTAAAGAATTTTATCAGTTTGGAATATTCTTATTGATATTTAAAATCCAGAGACTTTTCAGCAAATGTTAAGTTTAAGGAGATGTCTGACAATGATTTGAAATTATAAAGAGTCACTAGCTTCACAGAAATATTACAGAGTTTATGGAGTGTTATTGCCAACTGCGACTTGTATAATTTGTTCAAATTTATACATGTCTGGAACCACCTGAGCTCACTGTATTATGTAACATTGCAAAATACAGATGGTTAGAGATATAATAATTAGGGCTCCTTTCCTTTTGCTGAGCTTTTATATAGCAGATTTTCTTTAAAACTAAATGTTATAAACCCCCTCTCTGAAGTCAATCGAATAACATGAATAAACATGACTCTGCTATATAAAATATTTCATTTAATCAAACTATTAAATATGTGCTCTCTTATCTACCCAAACTAAACATCTGCTTTTAAAATAATGACATGCTTACAATGTCCATATTAAACGGGGAAGAATTAAAACTACAATTGATATCAATTATACATGAAAGAATTTGTAAAAATAAAAGTCTAGAAACATTTCAAATTAAATATTTATAGGTTGGTAGAGGTATAATTTGGAGAAGGCAATGGCACCCCACTCCAGTACTCTTGCCTGGAAAATCCCATGGACGGAGGAGCCTGGTAGGCTGCAGTCCATGAGGTCGCTAAGAGTTGGACACGACTGAGCGACTTCACTTTCACTTTTCACTTTCATGCATTGGAGAAGGAAATGGCAACCCACTCCAGTGTTCTTGCCTGGAGAATCCCATGGACGGGGGAGCCTGGTGGGCTGCCGTCTATGGGGTCGCACAGAGTTGGACACGACTGAAGCGACTTAGCAGCAGCAGCATCAGAGGTATAATTGGGGACTTCACAGGTAGCTCAGAATCCGCCTACAAGGCAAGAGACCACGGTTTGATTCTTGGGTCAGGAAGATCCCCTAGAGAAGGGATAAGCTACCCACTCCAGTATTCTTGGGGAAACCTGGTGGCTTAGATGGTAAAGAATCCGTCTGCAATGAGGGAGACCTGGTTTGGATCCCTGGGTTGGGAAGATCCCCTGGAGGAGGGCATGGCAACCCACTCTAGTATCCCTACCTAAAGAATCACCATGGACAGAGGAGCCTGGCAGGCTATAGTCCATGGGATTACAAAGAGCCAGACACAACTGAGTAACTAAGCACACACACACACAGATGTACAATTATAGATGGCTTCAAGTCATTTTTTAAACTAACATTTTCCAAATTGTCTTTGATTACTAATTATCTTCACAACTAGAAAGATCTTTGTCATTTAAGCAAAAAAAAAAAAAAAAAAAAGCTTCCCAGGTCATGCTAGTGGTAAAGAACCTTCCTGCCAATGCAACGGACATAAGAAACACGGGTTCAATCCCTTGGTCAGGAAGATCCCCTGGAGGAGGGCATGGCAATCCACTCCAGTATCCTTGCCTAGAGATTCCCATGGACAGAGGAGTCTGGTGGGCTACATTCCACACGGTCACACAGAGTCAGACGCTACTAAGTGACTTAGCACACAAACAAAAAACATTTTCTTGAAGAAAGTGTTTTGATTTAATGGAATAATATCAGTGAAACATGAGCACTTAACCTTCAAATAGTTATCATAAAACCTTCAAATAGTTATCATCCGGTACACATGAAAGGAAAAATAATACTCTGAAAAACTCACAGTTAAGATATTTGCAGGACAATATAATAAGAGATACCTAATGATGCCCATCCACCATCAGTACCTTTAAATATACCAGAGCAACAAATAAGGCATGATTAGAGGGTGATCCATTTAAAGGTTCAGTTCAGTTCACTCACTCAGTCGTGTCCAACTCTTTGTGACACCATGAATCACAGCACGCCAGGCCTCCCTGTCCATCATCAACTCCAGGAGTTCACCCAGACTCACGTCCATTGAGTCAGTGATGCCATCCAGTCGTCTCATCCTCTGTCGTCCCCTTCTCCTCCTGCCCCCAATCCCTCCCAGCATCAGAGTCTTTTCCAATGAGTCAACTCTTCACACGAGGTGGCCAAAGTACTGGAGTTTCGCTTTAGCATTTTTCCTTCCAAAGAACACCCAGGACTGATCTCCTTTAGAATGGACTAGTTGGATCTCCTTGCAGTCCAAGGGACTCTCAAGAGTCTTCTCCAATACCACAGTTCAAAAGCATCAATTCTTTGGCACTCAGCTTTCTTCACAGTCCAACTCTCACATCCATACATGACTACTGGAAAAACCACAGCCTTGACTAGATGGACCTTTGTTGGCAAAGTAATGTCTCTGCTTTTCAATATGCTATCTAGGTTGGTCATAACTTTCCTTCTAAGGAGTAAGCGTCTTTTAATTTCATGGCTGCAGTCACCATCTGCAGTGATTTTTGGAGCCCCCAAAAACGAAGTCTGACAATGTTTCCACTGTTTCCCCGTCTATTTCTCATGGTCCACTGGAGAAGAGAATGTCAAACCACTTCAGTATTCTTGCCTTGAGAACCCCATGAACAGTGTGAAAAGGCAAAATGATAGGATACTGAAAGAGGAACTCCCTGGGTCGGTAGGTGCCCAATATGCTACTGGAGATCAGTGGAGAAATAACTCCAGAAAGAATGAAGGGATGGAGCCAAAGCAAAAACAATACCCAGTTGTGGATGTGACTGGTGATAGAAGCAAGGTCTGATGCTGTAAAGAGCAATATTGCATAGGAACCTGGAATGTCAGGTCCATGAATCAAGGCAAATTGGAAGTGGTCAAACAGGAGATGGCAAGAGTGAATGTGGACATTCTAGGAATCAGCGAACTAAAATGGACTGGAATGGGTGAATTTAACTCAGATGACCATTATATCTACTACTGTGGGCAGGAATCCCTTAGAAGAAATGGAGTAGCCATCATGGTCAACAAAAGAGTCCAAAGTGCAGTACTTGGATGCAATCTCAAAAACGACAGAATGATCTCTGTTCATTTCCAAGGCACACCATTCAATATCACAGTAATACATTTAAAGGTAACCCCAAGTAATTCAACAACTGTCAACTTGACACTTAAGGACGTCATAAATAAACTTCAATGTGCTACAATTTAAATTAGCTACCCAGATCCACCAACCCCTACCCTTACACAGCCAACTAGAACCAATGTCAACTTTTCTCATTCTGCCAATCTCCACATCTGATCAGTCAACAATCCATCAATTCCATCAGCCAGACTCCTTCATAAAGTACATCTGAATTCTTTTTTTTTTTTAACAGTAATTTAAAGTTTATTCCAGCTATAATGCAGGTTATTCTGACTTTAAGGTAGCATCACATGGCATACTTCTGAGTCCATTCCCGAGATATTCTGTTGTATTTATCTCTGTCTGTTTTACAGATCCGTGCAATCTCTGGCACTAGGGGGTCATCTGGGTTTGGATCACATAGCAGTGAACAAATGGATAAAAGAACTTTAGAAATAGTTAAAGCAGGAGACCACTGTGATCTTAGAATATCGAGACAAATGCTGCCATTACTGTTAATATTTGGATGATAAATTCTTGTTGTAAATGCAACCTTAGGTGGTTTGAAGGGGTAGTCTGTAGGAAAATGAATTGTCAAAAAGAATACACCGCCTTGATATGGGCTGTCATTAGGTCCCATAATTGTGGCTTGCCAATGAAACATATCATCCCCAACTGGACCTGCAGAACATTGTGCTGGAGGGTCACGGGCCAAATCACTAAGTTCCTTATTAATCCGTTTCAGCGCCATAGTCTGTGCTTTTTGTCTGGCTCCTCACTATCTCGGTGTGTGCTCGAAGGTCCGGCCAAAACTCTTGATTATCCTGGCGGCTGGGAAGGATTGTCTCTTCGTCTCACACCGGCTCTGCCAGACACAGGCGCCTTCTTATTAAACAGATCGGAGGTTGGACCTACATCTGAATTCTTATGATGCCCGAAACCTGAATATATCTTATAAAATGTTGCATTTATACAATGTTTATACTTTCTGATAAAAGCTTTGATATTGATGCTGTATGTTACAATCAATAGCATCTTGGTATCAATGAAATGCAATATGTATATATGCATATTTTTACATATATATATATATGTGTATATATATATATATGGAAAAGGCAATGGCAACCCACTCCAGTACTCTTGCCTGGAAAATCCCATGGATGGAGAAGCCTGGTGGGCTACAGTCCACGGGGTCGCAAAGAGTCTGACACAACTGAGCGAATTCACTTTCACTTTTCATTTTCATGCATTGGAGAAGGAAATGACAACCCACTCCAGTGTTCTTGCCTGGAGAATCCCAGGGACAGGGGCGCCTGTTGGGCTGCCATCTATGGGGTCGCACAGAGTTGGACACGACTGAAGCGACTTAACATATATATTTATATATATATACACACACACACTTAGACCGAATAATATTTTGTTATATATTACCATGAGTATTTGTTTTCCAATTTACTGAATAACAAATGTTTTCTTCTAACCCTGTTCGGGTCCAACAATAGCTGGTCCACTGTTCTTTCCAGTGCTCTGTCATATTTTCGCTTCTAATAAAGTGGAAGTTTGTACCTCTTGGAGCAAAACCATACACTGGACTCCAGGGAAAGGTGGATAGTGATGACAGGAGGACAAAGGTAATTTATGTATATCTATCTTTTTATTAAGCACTATTAAATTTCTATCACCTCACAGAGGAGTATCAATATATGTGTAGCTTTTATTGATCTTTCTTGGCTTTTACTGCTTTAAATTGGGAGCAGTGTGGGGCTAATCAGGACCTACAGGAATCGATATAAGAAATCTGGGTCTTAAGAAGTCCATGGGTGGGTCTTTAGAAATGACCGTAGTATTTTAAAGCTGTTAAGTAGCTGTATTTCATGACTTCACTAAGTTTCACCACAATTCTATGAACCTACTGAATTAGTAAGATCTATGACCTTGGGGAAAAAAAATTAAAAGTAACGTATTTTTCTATTTTTATTGAAGTTTTATGCTTAAAAGCTAGTGTTATACTCAATCTTCATACACAGTTACTTAATAAAAGAAACATGATCTAAGATTAACAAGTATCTATTAATTTAGATGTAATTTGGGGTAGACGTTTTCCAATTGTCACTGCATGTAGCCAAGACAGCAGAGTCCAGTAGCTAAGAGTGGGATCTTAGATTGCCTCACTTAGCAGCTGTGTGACTTTCAACTTATTTATCCTCTCTGTTTCATTTCCATTCTTTGTAGGATAGGGATAAGATAAACCATGGTATTTTGCAACAATTATATGAGATAACCCAGTAACAGCAAAGTACTTACCACTGCCTATGAGTATTCAATTAGTCTTTGCTATACTACTATTATACTATCAATACTATTATTATCCAGCAGTGTTATAAAGTAGGCTCAGTCATCAGGGAATCAGGTAACAACATTCCCTGAAACAGTATCAGTAGATACCATTTGCAACAGATACATCTAGAATGTTTGTCTTAAAATTACAAGTTCTATGGAGGCTTTTGGAATGGTAAAGGCAGTGTTTCTCATATCACACTGTATTGGAGAAATGTGGTCAATGGCGAAGTGGCCACAAATGCATGAAGCATTAAAATTAAAGGATTCTTGCTTGCATTTTTTCTTTGTTAAAACTGATTCAAGAAAGCTGTAGCATGTACTTCTATCTTGGAGCCTGGAAGTATTAATACATTAAAGGATAATGAGAGGCCCAAAGGAAACACACCTGGTTTTGTTTCTTCTTTCAACATCTCTAAGCTTATTTAACCAGAAATTCTTTTATCCCAGAACTCCTATTAACTTCTTGATTTACATGCTCTCTAACCCACTACTCTCTGGTGTCCTGACAAGAACCCTGCAAATAATGTAAAAAATGAAGTGGACAAAGTATAGAAAAGAAAAAAAATATGCAGACATGGTACCAAGGAGGACTTCTATTCCTTCCAGGCACTGCAAAAGAAAAGGATCGGGACAAACTGGCCTGTGAATGTCACAGAGGCCAACCTGAGCACCAGGGAGGTGGGCTGGGCAGGTGGGATCAACGCCACTTCCATTCAACACTGCGAGCTTGAGGTGACGAGACTTTTGACTTCCTCTTTTTCTTTTCCCTAAAATCCATATTTTCATGTACAGTCATATTCTCTCATATTGGCATCTCGGATGCTTATATAGCCCAAATTTTACATGACCTATAGTTCTATATAGGGCTTCCTTGGTGGCTCAGATGGTAAAGAATCCACCTGCATTGCGGGAGACTGGAGTTCAATCTCAGGGTCAGGGAAGATCTCCTGGAGAAGGGAATGGCTACCCACTCCAGTATTCTTATCTGGAAAATTCCATGGACAGAGGAGCCTAGCAGGCTCTATGTTTTATGTAGTCCCCCTGGCCAACAACTTGAGGCTTCTGGCATAGACTCCAGGGGGCCAAACTATCATCTATTAATGCATATGAATCACTCAGCTAATGGCTAAGTAGTTTGTCTCCCAGCAACCCTGCAAAGATGGAATTGTTATGCCCAGTTCTCCGATAAGATGAAGTTACAGACAGGTGACATAACTTGCTCAGGTTCAGTGGTATGGCAGGTAGAAGAGCCAAGATTCATACCTGGCCACTCCTGGGTGCACATTATTTAAAAGCATTCATTTTGGGGGGTAGAATGTGGAAGTGGGGGCAAAAAATGTTGATGATGGTTATTTCTACTCATCCCACTTCACTCATTCAGAGGTGAGGAAGCTCTGGTTAAATGACTTTCTTTTCACTTGAAAATATCAAACCAGACTCTGGTTGAGGGACTATATCAAATACTACCCTTACATGGTAATCAATTTTTATTTTCAGTCTTGAAAAATATATTTGAGCTTTTAATCCTTGTTTTCCACTGCTTATTAAAATTTTGTTCTGAAGAATTACAAAGAAAACTTCAAAATGAATAAAATCCTTATTTCTTCAGATTGGAGTTGGCAAACTGTGAGACCCCAATCTGGCTCACTGCCTGATTTTGTAAATCAAGTTTTATTGATACGCAGTTACACCAGCTCATTTACACATTATCTGCGGCTGTTTCATGTGACCACAGCAGAGCTGATCGGTTGTGATGCAGACCAGAGGACATACATGATGAAAAATATGTACTCTGGCGTGTAGGGACAAGTTTGCCAATGTCTGCTCTAGATTTCTGGTTTTTTATACTGGGAACAAAACCAGACTTTCATAACCCTGTGTCCTTGAGATCACTTTTTACAACCCTCATGCAATTACATTTTACCAGGTTCCATGTTTCCACAGGCTCATATTAAATGTAGATAATAAGAAAAAAATGCCTACAATAATATTTTACTGTATTCACTGAAGGTGTTTTGTTGAGAAGGTTAACCTCATCCCAGTGCTCCCTGTGAGAACAATGTACATAGCTGGAACAAAAGAAAAGACCTTTTCCTCTTGAGAAATTAATTAGCATTAATAGTGTGGCCACTTCGTATCTTGTAAATAATTTTTCTCTTTCCTTTAGAAGCTAGAAATGTGTAAGCTAAAACGGCACTCTTCTAACTTACATTCTTGAGTACCCCTTTCAACTTTATAAATATACCCTGGGCTTCATTTTAGCTCTCTATTGTCACTTCCTTTTTCTTTTTTTTTTCAATTTTTATTCACTTTATGTCATTGGGATATATCATTATTTTAGCCATACCTCATCTTTTTTTAAATTAATATTTGTCATAAATAATGAGAGTACTCAAAGTGCAAGTGTTAGTCACTCATCTTGTCCAACTCTTTGTGACCCCATGGACTGTAGTCCGCCAGGCTCCTCTGTCCATGGAATTCTCCAGGCAACAATTCTGGAGTGGATTTCCATTTCCTTCTCCAGAGGATCTTCCCAACTTCAGGTCTCCCGCATCGTAGGCAGATTATTTACCATCTGAGCAACCAGGAAAAAGTCCTGAAGACAAGAGCCTGGCTCCTTTTGCTCCTGTCACAGGAATCTATTCCTATGATAGAATCATGCCCTATTCCAGGGTTCAGTTTAAACTTTTAAAAAGAAAATAACCTGACCTCACAAAGGTGAAAAATTCTGCAGCTCTATCTTGAGGAGAAAGAGAATCACATTCCATTGCTTAATCAAAACATCTTCTCAAGTATGATCATCATGTCCTCATAGTTTCAAGGATTTTTATACAGATATCCAAGGAGATTTAGGACAGGATCCATGCTGTAATGGCAGCTTTATATGACAACATTGCAGAAAGTGGAATGGGGGTATGATACCAATACAGGAATATATTGATGCTACTAAAACCCGAATGGAATAGGACACGGGCAGATGTTCAGGTCATCTCTTCATCTTATTACCAAATAAAATACTGGTGTTGACCATTCTACCCTGCTGCTGGCTTCCTGGGCAATGCAAGGCATAGAGAAAATGCTATTAAATCTATCAGAGAAACCACGTGGGATAAACTTCAACTTTGCTGAGATAAACTGTGGAACATTCTGAAAGAGATGGGAATACCAGACCACCTGACCTGCCTCTTGAGAAACCTATATGCAGGTAAGGAAGCAACAGTGAAAACTGGACATGGAACAACAGACTGGTTCCAAATAGGAAAAGGAGTACGTCAAGGCTGTATATTGTCACCCTGCTTATTTAACTTCTATGCAGAGTACATCATAAGAAATGCGGGGCTGGAGGAAACAAGCTGGTATCAAGATTGCCAAGAGAAATATCAATAACCTCAGATATGCAGATGACACCACCCTTATGGCAGAAAGTGAAGAAGAAGAGCCTCTTGATGAAAGTGAAACAGGAGAGTGAAAAAGTTGGCTTAAAGCTCAATATTCAGAAAACTAAGATCATGGCATCTGGTCCCATGGGGAAACAGTGGAAATAGTGGCTGACTTTATTTATTTTGGTCTCCAAAATCACTGCAGATGGTGATTGCAGCCATGAAATTAAAAGACGCTTACTTCTTGGAAGGAAAGTTATGACCAACTTAGACAGCATATTGAAAAGCAGAGACATTACTTTGCCAACAAAGGTCCATCTAGTCAAGTCTATGGTTTTTCCAGTAGTCATGTATGGATGTGAGAGTTGGACCATAAAGAAAGCTGAATCCCGAAGAATTGATGCTTTTGAACTGTGGTGTTGGCGAAGACTCTTGAGAGGCTCTTGGACTGCAAGGAAATCCAACCAGTCCATCCTAAAGGAAATCAGTCCTGGGTGTTCATTGGAAGGACTGATGTTGAAGCTGAAACTCCAATACTTTGGCCACCTGATGCGAAGAGCTGACTCATTTGAAAAGACCCTGATGTTGGGAAAGACTGAAGGCAGGAGAAGGGGATGGTAGTGGATGAGATGGTTAGATGGCATCACCAACTCAATGGACATGGGTTTGGGTAGACTCCCGGAGTTGGTGATGGACAGGGAGGCCTGGTGTGCTGCGGTTCATGGGGGTCACAAAGAGTCGGATATGACTGAGCGACTGAACTGAACTGAAATAACCAGTACCCCTGAACTTCATTCTGAAAGTCTCACGAAGGTGTACAAACACATTGATACTAATTTTTTTTTTCCCACTCTACCTCCCTGGGAATTACTTCTATGAAAGATTTTTCTACATGAAGCAAAACTGAGTTCATTTGTATTCAGTATTGGAGAAAAGCAACTAACTCACCCAGTCCCATCTCCCACTGGTATATCATAATGGAAAGGTGAAGAATTAGGGAAGCAAATATGTAGTTCAAACCAAAGAAGCATTTTGTATACTTCATCACTTTAAGAAATAAAATAGTTTTCTTGCTGCACCCACATTCTTCTGTACAAACCCTTCTGAATACTTCCAGATGGAAGTCTGTTTTTAAATCTTAATTTTTTTTTAGACAAGTCATTTTCTACTTCATTCATAAGAAGTGGCAAGTCATAAGATTAAATAATACCTGGATCTTTATAATTTTCCTTCAGTCTGATCTTTATACATGGACATATAATTGCTATGGTTACACATAGTTGGCATTCAGTAATTTGAAAAGCATCAAGCTTGCAAGTTACCACGCGTTTTAGAGTGAGGAATATCTACTTCACAGCTCCTTCTTAAAGTGCTACTTCCTCATTCGCCACTGAAATTACTCAAGGCTCAAATCCAGCTTCCTTCTAGCTATTCATGCAAAAACAGTGTTCATCCAACTGTCTCTTTACAGCCAAGATTTTAGGTTTCTTCAGAAGAGAGCCTGAATTAAAGTTAAAACACCCTTCATTCAGCTATTTTTTAAATGATAATGCACCATTACCACAGAAGTTACAAGACAATGCCACATTAATCAACATTACACAAACATCTTAGAAGCCTGCTGTTCCCATGATAGTCTAATATGACCTCAAGGAAGATCTAATAAAGATGGAGCATGCTGACAGAAGACATCCATAAACCAGAAGGCGAAGAAGTACTCGAAGTGCTTTACGACACGGCCAGAGGGGCTTCTTAGTGCAAACTTGCAGAAGATACTACAGATGGCAGTATTAAGGATACATGGTATGCCCATTACAGAATCTCCATTTTCTTACTAATAATCAAAAGAAATGACCTTAATGCAGTAAGTGAGGAACAGTATTTTGCCTGGATAATTGAAATCATCCCAGCAAGAATTTTGTCACTGATTTCAAAAAGCTAAACACTGTTTGAAAAGTTAGGGAAAACACAACTCTTAAGTTTAATATATATATGACTATTGTATAAAAATTTGATGTTCCATAGAACAACAAAAACTTGACATTCTATGCTTTCCATAATATATTTCTATGCAAATTTGGGATATTTGAAAGATACATAGAACACTAAAACACCATTATTAAAAACCAGAAGTTGATGGAGTGTAGTGTTTAATTACTGGAGAAGGAAATGGCAACCTACTACAGTGTTCTTGCCTGGAGAATCCCATGGACGGAGAAGCCTGGTAGGCTGCAGTCCATGGGGTCGCACAGAGTCAGACACGACTGAAGCAACTTAGCAGCAGCAGCAGCAGTGTTTAATTACTACATATCATCAATATAAATTAAATGTTTTTCAGATTCTAATGCCCCTGAAATCAAGCTGGGTTTTAAAAGTGACGTCCTGTTATAATTGCATTGGCAGCTTGCTACATAAAACAATGGTATAATATAACTGATGCTGTCTTAGAACCATACAATATAAGCCTTTTCTGTAAGGTTAACTTTAGTTTGTTCATTTTAAAAAATGTTCAAAGATCACATTGCAAATGAAACAATGCTATGAATTACTGAAAATATACTTTCTTTTCCTGGTGTCAAATAGGGGTATCTCTACATGTTGTTCTCACTAATTTTCAAAGAAAAATATTAAATGCCACTCATTTGTTTTTCCTTAACTTCTTTTCCTTAAGGGAAATATGTTTGTGAACACAGTCTTCATGTGACATGGTTTGAAATTCTCTCATAATGCTGACCTCTTCCTTTGATATGCTCTACATAGAGTATGTGAGAGAATGTGGTATGTAAATGTTGCTTACCTATTTTAAAGTGGAACCATCTTCCTTATTTTTGGTTGCTATTATTTTATGCAGAAAATTATTAAAGCTTTTGGCAAATTGTTTCCAAGAAACTTTATTGGAAAAGATTCTTGATAATCTAATTGGCAAACCCTTACTGAGTACACAGTCAACTAAATCCATTAAGTTCTGTATCTATGGTCTAATGTTAAATCATGACTTTGCTGGGGCAGTTAGTATATTAGATCTAAATTTAGAACTTCCTCTTTTTTGTTAATTGACAAGTTGATAGATTTAGCCTATTAATCTAGTTTGATATATGCAACTTTTCTAAACGGTATATCAGTTTTTCCAGTGTGCTTCCAAACACACTGGCCTTTCTGTCTCGTAAACTCCTTACTTCCTGTGATCCTGTCCTTCATCCTAATAGATCATTGTCTCAACCATCATTCCCCATAACCTAGAACTGGAATTCTATATAGTATTATCAGGTTCAAGCATCTTGCTCTCTAACCACCACCTCCTACTCCACCTAATACCTTAGCGACAATAATCACTCCTTTAGACAACACTGGGCACAGTCTCTCTCTCCCTCTCTGTTGAGAACTCTCCTTTCCTGGGTTTAGGAGCGCCACAGTCTCATACATTTCTTCTTTCCTCTCTAGCTAGCTCACCTCAAAGTCTTTGCTGGTTTATTCTAATGAATCTAGTTATGGAGGACCCCAGCTTAGCTCTTAGAATCAATCTATTGTCTACCTCCTCTTACTCATTAGCAATGCCACGAATCTCATGGTATCATGAGAATCTCAAGAATCATCATGACTCCCAGAAGACATCTCCCCTAAATTTAAAAATCTCAGAACTGACTTTTCTGGTGGCTCAGTGGTAAAGATTCTACCTGCCAGTGCAGGAGACACAGGTTTAATCCTTGATCCAGGAAGATCCCACATGCCTTGGAGCCACAAAGCCTGCGCGTCACAACTATAGAGCCTGTCTCTAGAGCCTGGGAGCCACAACTTCTAAAGCTTACACGCCTAGAGCCGGTGCTCTGCAACAAGAGAAGCCACTGCGATAAGCCCCCGCATCACAACTAGAGAGCGGTTCCCGCCGATGCAACTAGAGAAAAGCCTGTGCAGTAATGAAGACCTAGGACAGCCAAAAACTAACAAACAAATAAAACTACTTCTTAAACACTCTCCACTTGACCTCTCCACTTGAACTCATCTAATAGGATAACACATTTCATAGTCTTATTTTCAATATTCTTGCCCCTCCTCCCATTTTCTTAGTTGTCTTTCTCAACTCAGTAAATGGACAATACAACGTTAAGTTAATCAGGCCAAAAAAATTCTTACACTTCTCTTCTACTCTTTCTCTCATAACCACATCCAAATTATCCAGAAATCTTATTCATTCTTCCATAAAAAATACTCTGAAAATGCTAATTAAAACTCCAATGAAATTCTCCTACACATATATTACAATTGCTAAAATTAAAAGACTGATAACATATTACACAGAGAAGGCAATGGCACCCCACTCCAGCACTCTTGCCTGGAAAATCCCATGGATGGAGGAGCCTGGTGGGCTGCAATCCATGGGGTCGCTAAGAGTCGGACAGGACTGAGCGACTTCACTTTCACTTTTCACTTTCATGCATTGGAGAAGGAAATGGCAACCCACTCCACTGTTCTTGCCTGGAGAATCCCAGGGACAGGGGAGCCTCGTGGGCTGCTGTCCATGGGGTCCCACAGAGTCGGACACGACCGAAGCGACTTAGCAGTAGCAACATATTACAAGGATATAGAGTAACTGGAAATACATTGCTGAGGAGAGTATAAATGTTAAAACATTTTGAAAAACGAAAAGATTCTTAAAATGTTAAATATATACCTACCTTGAGGCTTCCCTGGTGGCTCAGATGGTAAAGAGTCTGCCTGCCATGTAGGAGACCTGGGTTCAGTCCCTGGGTCAGGAAGATCCCCTGGAGAAGGAAATGGCAACCCACTCCAGTATTCTGGCCTGGGAAATCCCATGGACAGAGGAGCCTGGCGGGCTATAGTCTATGGGGTCACAGAGTCGGACACGACTGAGCAACTAACACTTACTTACTTACCCTGTGTACCAGCTATTATATTCCTACTATTTACCCAAGAGAAAGAAAAACATGCCCACAAAAACAATCATACAAGATTTCTAGCAGCTTTATTCACAGTAAATACACACTATGAACACACTAAAATGTCCACCAACAGGAGTATGAATAAGCAAACTGTGGCCTATCCATGCAATGGAATAACACTCATCAACAAAAAGACAGAACTACTAATATCCATAAAAATATAGATGCACCTCAGAAACGATGCTGAAAGCAGCAGCCAGATATGTGAGCATACAGTGTATCCTCCCCCCACTCACGTGCACACATACACACACAAGAATGGGCAAAACTAACCTATGGGGAGAGAAATCATAATAGTGGTTGCTTGTGGCAATATGGGGATTGACAAAAAAGGGTAGTAACGGCCTCTGCAGGCACGGCAGTCCTGGTAATCTCCTGTAACTGTATTGGGTTATTATCCGCATGAATGTATAGACTCAACAAAACTTACCAAATAATGCAGTTAAGATAGAGGCACTACATTGTGTTTAAATTTTACATCAAAAATGAACCTGCAGATATTGAAGGTGATCATAATTACTGCTACCATAACCTCTTGCCTGAACTGCTGCAGTTGGTCTCCGTGGCTCTACACCACGTTTCCTGCCATGTTTTCTACCTATGAGCCAGAATCATACCCTTCCTGAAATAAGCAAAGGCACGTAGCAGCCATGCTCCAAACCCTCCCTTGCTTCTACCACTCAGAAGTAAAGCCAACATCCCTTCCTGATTGATGAGGTTCTGCGAATTCTGATTCCACCTCAGAGCTCCCTGATCTCACATCTGACTGTTCCCCATTACATCTAGCCACACTTGATGTTGCTTGTCTTTGAACTTTCTTCTCTTTCCCCACATACCACAATATTTTCCCTTTAGCTGTGAAATTTTTACCATGTGTCAATTACTCCAGGAGGTCCTACTTGACCTCTATACATAATATTGTAAGTCCTCATCACTTCCTATTCCACTCCCTACACTTTTTTCATAAAACCTATCACTAATATACCATATGGTTTATTTGCTTACTTTGGGTTTTTCTGAACCTCCCATGCCACATTTTAATGTAAAACTTTATGGAGGCGACGACATTTTAGCATTTTGTTCATTCACTGTTATATTCCACAGCTTAAAATAGTGCCTGACATATAGAAAGTACACAGTAAATATGAATTAATGTATAAGTGAGTGAATGGATAAATCTATAACTGTGATCACTCTGTCCAATGTCCTCATTCCATTGTTAAAATGTTGAGATAGATGGAGATGCAGCAAAGGACAGTCACAGAGCTGGTCATCAGAGAAATTTCTCCTAATTAGAATAAATAATATTGATTTTGGATTTATTTGCCAAGCTTCACTCATTCTGCCTTTCCCAGTATAACAAAATCAATGCTATAAGTTTTTATCAAAATCAGATTTTTACTGTAGTACAACATACAAAGTCAAACATTTATCAATTGCTGTGTTGACATCATTCAGTTCAGTCACTCAGTCGTGTCCAACTCTTTGTGACCCCAAGAACTGCAGCACATCAGGCTTCCCTGTCCATCACCAACTTCTGGAACCTGCTCAAACTCATGTCTATCGAGTCAGTGATGCTATCCAATCATTTCATCCTCTGTTGTCCCCTTCTCCACCTGCCCCCAACCTATCCCATCATCAGAGTCTTTTTCAGTGAAGCAGATAAGTGAATTTTTTATCTCAGGATCTTTTAGATACAAACTATAAGTGGTCTCATTTGGTCTTTAATTAAAACACATTGCAATAAAACGTACATAAATTTCCTCAATAACTATAACACCACCACCACAAACTCTTAAAGAAGAAAAAAAAATTTTCAAATAGTTTTCAAACTTTCTACTCATTCCAGGGTGTCATAGGATTAATGGACTGCTAACAGAAACCACCAATTAAAATTTGTGTCAAGGTAACTCTACATTAGATAGTGAGGAACTTAAGATGGAATCTTGATTTGAGTAAATCTCTAACATTCTCAAGGAGGACAGTATATTTGTTATTAAAGCTCAAAGGCATGTGCCACTAGATACTCATATAACATGGGTTCTAGTGTGACATATTCCTCCCAGTAGTGAGCTTAATGTGATGGTTAAACACATGCTAACTGGGTACCAGTTCCTTTGCTATGCTTTCCTAACTGTGGGATCTTGGGCAAGTTACTTAACTTTCCTCTGCCTTTAGTTTCCTCATTCATAAAATATAGATAAAATAATGCCTTCCTTATGGATTACAGAGATCACACAATGAGATACTGAATCTAAAGTGTTCAATAACGTTTGCTATTACTATCATATGTGATTGCAAAGGAGACAGCACATTTATGTTTTCTATCCTTATAAATCCCCCAGTGCAATCTGATCACTTGGCTTTAAAAATGCCAAAATAAGAAAACCATAAATGCTATGATATTACAATATAAGTTAAATAACTCTTCATGTGATTGGGTTTATACTTGTGTTAAATATTTGCTTGTCAATTTTAACACTGAAGAGATTTGACTGTGAGCACATGAAAACCTTCTCTTCAGATCAGATCAGATCAGTCGCTCAGTTGTGTCCGACATTTTGCGACCCCATGAATCGCAGCACACCAGGCCTCCCTGTCCATCACCAACGCCCAGAGTTCACTCAGACTCACGTCCATCGAGTCAGTGATGCCATCCAGCCATCTCATCCTCTGTCGTCCCCTTCTCCTCCTGCCCCCAATCCCTCCCAGCATCAGAGTCTTTTCCAATGAGTCAACTCTTCACACGAGGTGGCCAAAGTACTGGAGTTTCAGCTCTAGCATCATTCCTTCCAAAGAAATCCCAGGGCTGATCTCCTTCAGAATGGACTGGTTGGATCTCCTTGCAGTCCAAGGGACTCTCAAGAGTCTTCTCCAACACCACAGTTCAAAAGCATCAATTCTTCAGGATTCAGCCTTCTTTACAGTCCAACTGTCACATCCATACATGACCACAGGAAAAACCATAGCCTTGACTAGACAAACCTTTGTTGGCTAAGTAACGTCTCTGCTTTTGAATATGCTATCTAGGTTGGTCATAACTTTCCTTCCAAGGAGTAAGCGTCTTTTAATTTCATGGCTGCAGTCACCATCTGCAGTGATTTTGGAGCCCAGAAAAATAAAGTCTGACACTGATTCCACTGTTTCCCTATCTATTTCCCATGAAGTGATGGGACCGGATGCCATGATCTTCGTTTTCTGAATGTTGAGCTTTAAGCCAACTTTTTCACTCTCCTCTTTCACTTTTATCAAGAGGCTTTTGAGTTCCTCTTCACTTTCTGCCATAAGGGTGGTGTCATCTGCATAGCTGAGGTTATTGATATTTCTCCCGGCAATCTTGATTCCAGCTTGTGCTTCTTCCAGCCCAGAGTTTTTCATGATGTACTCTGGATATAAGTTAAATAAGCAGGGTGACAATATACAGCCTTGACGTACTCCTTTTCCTATTTGGAACCAGTCTGTTGTTCCATGTCCAGTTCTAACTGCTGCTTCCTGACCTGCATACAAATTTCTCAAGAGGCAGGTCAGGTGGTCTGGTATTCCCATCTCTTTCAGAATTTTCCACAGTTTATTGTGATCCACACAGTCAAAGGCTTTGGCATAGTCAATAAAGCAGAAATAGATGTTTTTCTGGAACTCTCTTGCTTTTTCCATGATCCAGCGGATATTGTCAATTTGATCTCTGGTTCCTCTGCCTTTTCTAAAACCAGCTTGAACATCAGGAAGTTCACGGTTCACATATTGCTGAAGCCTGGCTTGGAGAATTTTAAGCATTACTTTACTAGCGTGTGAGATGAGTGCAACTGTGCGGTAGTTTGAGCATTCTTTGGCATTGCCTTTCTTTGGGATTGGAATGAAAACTGACCTTTTCCAGTCCTGTGGCCACTGCTGAGTTTTCCAAATTTGCTGGCAGATTGAGTGCAGCACTTTCACAGCATCATCTTTCAGGATTTGGAATAGCTCAACTGGAATTCCATCACCGCCACTGGCTTTGTTCGTAGTGATGCTTTCTAAGTCCCACTTGACTTCACATTCCAGGATGTCTGGCTCTAGGTCAGTGATCACACCATTTGATTATCTGGGTCATGAAGATCTTTTTTGTACAGTTCTTCTGTGTATTCTTGCCATCTCTTCTTAATATCTTCTGCTTCTGTTAGGTCCATACCATTTCTGTCCTTTATCGAGCCCATCTTTGCATGAAATGTTCCTTTGGTATCTCTAATTTTCTTGAAGAGATCTCTAGTCTTTCCCATTCTGTTGTTTTCCTCTATTTCTTTGCATTGATCACTGAGGAAGGCTTTCTTATCTCTTCTTGCTATTCTTTGGAACTCTGCATTCAGATGTTTATATCTTTCCTTTTCTCTTTTGCTTTTCACTTCTCTTCTTTTCACAGCTATTTGTAAGGCCTCCCCAGACAGCCATTTTCCTTTTTTGCATTTCTTTTCCATGGGGATGGTCTTGATCCCTGTCTCCTGTACAATGTCATGAACCTCATTCCATAGTTCATCAGGCACTCTATCTATCAGATCTAGGCCCTTAAATCTATTTCTCACTTCCACTGTATAATCATAAGGGATTTGATTTAGGTCATACCTGAATGGTCTAGTGGTTTTCCTTATTTTCTTCAATTTAAGTCTGAATTTGGCAAAGGAGTTCATGATCTGAGCCACAGTCAGCTCTCGGTCTTGTTTTTGCTGACTGTATAGCGCTTCTCCATCTTTGGCTGCAAAGAATATAATCAATCTGATTTCGGTGTTGACATCTGGTGATGTCCATGTGTAGAGTAAGATGTCCTTCTCTTCAGTAAGTGCCATTACTACCTCGTAATACAGAAGTTCCCGTGCCTCTCCAGAGAGCAGAGTCAATTCTCTTCCACATTCTTCTCTCTGGCCAACCTTTCTGGGCAGACTATAGTCTTGACTAGCATCTTGGTGATCTTTTTCTGTCAGCCACAATGCAAGAAAACCTTTGATGCATAGTAGGCTCTTATCTCTTCAGGGATAATCATCACTGTGTATGTAAAAACACTGATCCTACCATCATCCTCCTCTCATTAAATCAGGACTCCTTCGCTGTCTGCAATGGATCTATTTGAGTCCCCACTCCTTCAGTAAAGTGTAGATCTCTACCAACTAGACCCAGAGTTAATGGGCTAACAGACCTGTGCCGCAAGAGCCCTTCTGGGGAAAAAATGTTCTACCACTGTGTTAGGATTAAGCAGGTTTGTGTGGATTCATACCCAGAAAGTGTGTTTTTGTTTTGTTTTGTTTTTTTGCTTATGCCTTAGTCTGGGTCACTGCACCTGTGTCTACACAGAGCTCTACACCTCTGCTGAGCAGGACAGGCTTCATTCTTTACAGGGAGTGTTTACCTCTCTGCAACCTCGCTTTTATCACAGGTCACAGGATACATTTGTACATACCCAAATTCAACTGTGGACAGAAGTCACACCTCCTCCTCTGCCAGAAGCATCTCCGTCTTTATCAGTGCACCTAAATGGGTCTTGAGGATGTAGAGTTGTTTAGCCCTACATGCTAGCTACATGTGTCACAGCTCAGGGCCATTCAGTTCTTTTTACAACAGAAAAAGTGCTAGTGGCATCCCTTGGCTTGTATAGATCAATGTTATGCAATAATTAAAACTAAACAAGAATAAGAAATAAACTGAGACCAGAATTTCTCAGGTTGATCCTTAGTATGAGCACTACATTCATTCACAAAACTCCACTACTATATTTTCTTCCTTTTACTTTGATGCTTTTAAAAATCATTGCTTTATTTTTATTAGGATTCATATAATATGTCTATTATATTCATATACATGTGTATGAATTTTGGAAATTTAGAAAAAATATATATCCTAAAGAATAAAATGTAAAATAGTCATAATTCTCTAATCTGTATATAATCACTGGAAAATACATCTCATTATTAAAATGAAAATTTATACAAAAATAAAAATGCGTGTTTTTGAGGAAAAATTTTTCAAATGAGCGCTTAATTTTAACCTTGATTACACCAAAATATCATATCATCATTATCTCTGACAACAAAAAGAAGACTCCTGTAAAAACCTCAGGTCATGTGAAATGACCCTATTTGAGTTCAAACTTCATTAAAAAACTGTTGAAACTTTTTCCCATGAAGACGATGAATCTAAAACTTAGGCAAGAATGAAAGCATTCCTTCACTGCTGCATATCACTACATCTGAAGGAAAAGAGAAGAGCTAAAGGGTGACCAGAGTTACAGAGTTTAGGGATTCTGAAGAAAAGAAGAAAGATGCTTAGGTTAACTTTTGCTTATTACTTCATTATTTACCATTTTAAAAATAAGAAAAATATTTTATGCCTCATAGAGACTATTGTTTTAAAATATAATGTAATGATTTCTATAATTCAAAGATTATTCTATTTATTAACAATAGCTGCCATTGAAACAAATTTGAAGTCATTATTAGAAAAATAATTCCAAGAATTACAAGGTCAGATATTCATTAGCTCTATAAAAACACTCCCCAGATAGTTTTAATTAGCTTATAATACTAAGGATATTGATAGTAAAATGCTATAAAATATTAAATTAATAGACCCTAGAAGACAATGAGGGAGGGTGCAGCTTTTTATCCTGCACACGACTGCTCCATAGCTCACTCTTTCAATTTTCTGGAAAAGTGAATGTGAACATGTATAAACTCTTCAAAACAAATCCAACATATTGGTATATTTAGGAAAATCCTTTGGATTCACAATATATTTTCATGCAATCAAACTGTAGCACAGATCACATTACACAGCGGTACTTAAAGTGGGAGGAGAAGCAATGACCAGTCTTCTCTCATTTAAGTCTATCTAGATATCTGAATTAGTTCTGTCTAGATATCTGAATTAGTTCTGTTCCATGCATGAGCAATTTTGAGGACATACCCTTTACAGTGTTTTTATACTTTATAGATAAATAACATATTCTTCATCATTTTTCAAAGAGTACACATTTACAATTTTAGGATTAGAAATTTCAGTCCACCTGCTTTCCAAACTACTATTTTCAGAGCACAGTATCATGTCTAATAATTGTTTCCGGCAATGTGAGGATTCTGCAGATAATCGGTTGACAAAAAAAAGCAAAAGCAAACAAAAAAAATCCCTCCTTCCAAAAAGGCTTTCATAAGAAAAACAAAAGCAACAGGATAGCCTTCCTTTCCAATGATCTAGAAAAGCAAGAGTTACATATTTGAAACAATTAGTGTTTATTAGGCAAGGACTGTTTAAATGCTCAATTACATTTTTTCCAGTTGCATTACAAGATTTTCTTAAAAGGAAGCAATCGATGTAATGTGGAAGAGTTATAAAAGGCTCTTTGAAGAGGCATAAGACATTCACAAGAGGACATGCTTCAGAGAACTGTCCAGTGCACCAAGTCACGTGCTTCATTTTAGCATCACTATGGATCAATACAAAGGCATATAAAACAGAAACTTAAACCCACCAACTGACATATGGAAGTGCCTTGGGTTGTAGTCACAATCTTCCCTCTTGAGACATCCTGCACCTCTCACAGTCTCCCCACCTCCAAACTGTCTTCCTTAGCCACCTCACATTAACCCACCTTTCAGACTGTATCACTTCCAGTTCCTAAGAAAAGCCAACACCTCCTGAAAGCTTCACTGCCAAACTTCTGGCCCTTCATTTCTGACAGGAGCTGGGCCTGGAATGAGCTCAGAGATTTCCAAAATCAGGCATGAAGTTCTCAACCACGATGACTGGCACCAAGCTTGGAGCTGGACTTCTTCATGGCCAGCTGGACCCTGGAAGCCAACGCCCAGGTGACCCAGATGGCCTATACCCCTGAACTGGCAGCCCTCCCTTCTGCTGGGGTGGGTTTTTCTGATCCAGTGCCTAATCAGCTCCATTCCTTGGGTTCTGACAGCTTGCTTCCTTCTCCTCTCGATCCGTCACCTCTTCTCTGGGGAGGGTCTGCCTGGTACATTTCAGGAAGCTGGATCCTGCACTAAGATGGTCAGTTCTCTTGGGACAAGTCTGGTACCTGACTGCATCCTGAGTGCGGAATTGTCCTCTGAACACTCTCCCTGCCTACTCCAGTTTCTTGTTACTGTTGGCTTCTGAAAGTGGACTCAGGAAGGTGTGCCCCACAGAACCTGTGCCAAGACGATGGTGACTGTAGGCTCTGTGGCCACATCATCTTTCTTCAGTCCTCTCCCTGCCTTGATGAGTAGGTTTCTACCCCCACTTACCTGCCCACATTGGGCACCTGTGCTTAGGTCAGCTTGACTCATCATAAGCTGGTCACTTACTTTCTGATACAGGCACCCACGACCACACCACTCAGTAAAGCTACTGCCCCAGGACACTGAGTCCCATCTTGGGTCATATCCTATCTCAAGTGCCCTCAACTCAGGGCACTTGTACACGTTTTAGCTCTATTGCAATGAACTAAAAGGTAGGTTCGGAGAAGGCAATGGCAACCTACCTCCAGTACTCTTGCCTGGAAAATCCCATGGATGGAGGAGCCTGGTAGGCTTCAGTCCATGGGGTCGCTGAGTTGGACATGACTGAGCGACTTCACTTTCACTCTTCACTTTCATGCACTGGAGAAGGAAATGGCAACCCACTCCAGTATCCTTGCCTGGAGAATCTCAGGGACGGCGGAGCCTGGTAGGCTGCCGTCTATGGGGTTGCACAGAGTCAGACACGACTGACGTGACTTAGCAGCAAAAGGCAAGTTGGTTCTTAGTCCCAGTGAAGTGAAGTGGATAGAAAGAAACGCTTTGTCAAAAAGCATAGCACAGAATTCATAGAAATTTCTGACACACTGTGCCAGCAGAGACAGAGCTAATGGATGTTTGTGGCTTCTTGGAGGATTTGCTCTTAAGAGGCATCATCCCTAAATGATAGTCTTTCTTCTGCCAGCTTGTGGCCTAAAATGGAATGGTGACCAATACATCCTGGTCGGATCTAAGTTTGAGGCCAGATTCTTCCAGTACTTCTCCTCAGGCATTTGGCAGAACTTCAGAGATTCACTAGCTTTGATGGCTACATTAGTCTTATTAATGTCTAGATGACTGTCTTAAAGTAGTGTTAGTTGCTCAGCTGTGTCCAACTCTGAGATCCTATGAACTGTAGCCCGCCAGGCTCCTCTTTCCAAGAAATTCTCCAGGCAAGGATACTCGAGTGGGTTGCCACTTCCTTCTCTAGGGGATCTTCTCAACCCAGGGATTGAACCTGTGTCTCTCACATTGTAGGCAGATTCTTTACTATCTGAACCACCCCTTAAGGGCCCTAAAATGCCAATCATTATGAGATGAATTCTCTCACACCTTGGCATTGCCTACTCACTGCTTTTGGAAATACACACACTTGGCTTTACTTTGCATTTTGGGGGTATTACACAAGAATCAGATGGTATCAGGTAGGACTATAAAATCAATAGTGTAAAAACAAAACTGGTAACAACATGAACAATTCTACTGTACCAGTAAATTCACCACCTATGAAATATTTCTAAAAGATTCATTCAGAAATAACCTTGTCGTCTCCTTCCCATATTTTGTCCCCACCCCAAGTTCCAAGTAGGCAGCCAGCTTCTTTGTGCTCCTCTGCCTCAGGGAAGTTTTGTGACACTGGGCAGAACGCAGAATCACAATCAATACATTGGAGAACAGTGTGTGTGTATATCTGTGTTTGCTGGGATGGTGTGAATGAGCTTAGAGAGGGAAGATTCTGTAAGACAAGGAAGGGGCCTGAATTCCAAGGGGTACCAGAACTGTCAGAAGCCTGCAGTGAGTTTCCTGGTTCCTGGAACTAATGTGAATTTTCATGCTGTGATGTCAACATGCAAAAAGCAGCAAGAGATTTTAATTGTCACTTTTTAGGAACAACACATTAGGTAAAACATGACAGAAAATCTCTTCTTTTATATCAACATTGATACAATCACATCTTAAAGAGTTTTGCCTCTATTTACAGATCACATTAAATTTAACATAAGCTATTCTATTTGCTGCTATTTTGCCATTAGAAGATGTTGTTAAATGTATGTCTGTCAGCTGTTTATAAACCTTAGAAACTACAGAAATGTTTGTTACATTCAATATAGATCAATGAGAGGAATGGCACATATATATTTGGAAGGCAAAAATAAATTTTATATATCTGTATCGGCTTTTCAAATATGATAAAACTAATTTCTTCTAAAGGATAGTAACTTCCCAACCATTTTCCTCCTACATAAACTTCATTAATAGTGTTCTTTTTAGATTTAAATTACTTTCTAACTTCATTACTTGTTCTGCATACACTCAAGAATCTGCTAATTCAAAGGAAGCACTCAAGCATTCCTTTATGTCTCAAGGATCAGGAAATCTTATGAGAAACAATAAGTGCCTTTGTCAGATAGTGAAAGAGGAAAAAAATTCTGCATTAAGGAATAAACCATGTTCAATTTTAACAAGTAAAAGAACACTTCTTTAACTTGCACTTAATTTAAAATCCAATCACAGGAATGAAGGTCTTTAAAAATTAAGACATCTCTTCTAGAGAACTATTAGAATCCTGGAAGGTGGCTATACTCGTAGCAACTGATCTTTTCACCCAGCAGAAATTCAAATCAAATAAGACAAAAAAAGAATCTAGTAACTGCAGGTTCCATACAAATGTTTTAACCTGGGTTTTCAACATCAGGACTGTTGACATTTTGAGCTGAATAATTCACTGTTGTTATGGCCCATCTCATGCATCTTAGGGGGCCTTCCCCTCTCCAGGTGGCGCTAGTGGTAAATAACCTGCCTGCCAACGCAGGAGACGTAAGAGATTCCAGTTCCATCTCAAGGTTGGGAAGACCCCCGGAAGAGGGCATGGCAGTCCACTCCAGTATTCTTGCCTGGAGAATCCCATGGACAGAGGAGCCTGGCGGGTTTACAGTCCGTGGGGTTGCAAAGAGTCAGACACGACTGAAGCGACTTAGCGACAACACACACGCATCTCAGGATGCTTTACCCACTAGATGCCAGCAGCACCTCCTCTGTGTCGTCTGTCTCCTCTTTCCCTCCCTCTCAGCTCCACACTGACGGTCCATCAACACTGTCAAATGTCTCCCGGGAGGCAAAATTCTGCCCCACCATCACTACTCTCCTAGAACCACTGTTTCCATCTCATTCCCTTCTAACTAGCTTCTTCATGGCATCTCTTGCATATAACTATTTATTGAGTAAGAAAGACGGTGACTTTTAATGTTTATAAAAATAAAAACTGCAAAGGCTCAACAACGTCTTTAATTTCGTATCTATAAATGAAGAATTATGTCAAATCCAATCCATGGATTTTCAAGGGGGAGGGGAGGGATTCTTTCCATCTAAAGAGAATATAATTTGACGATTAAAGGGCTACCTGGGCTTTGGAGTTAGGCAACCTAAAATCAAATTTAACTTTTAACATTTAGAAGCTGTGTGATCATGAATAAAATATTAAAATTCCTTACATCTCTAATCTTTAAATATTAGAAAGGCAGAAAACAATAATATCTCTACTTCACATTGTTGTAGGAATTAAATGGGATAACATCTCTAAAGGGCATGCCACATATTAGATAGATACTCCATTATCTCATGCTTCTGAGCATGACAGTATAAATCACTTATTATGTGAGCGTTTTTCTTCAAAGAAGCATACTTTTTTTCTAGTTTTTTAAATTAACTATTACTGCATCATTTGGTACATCCTCTAGCTTTCTAAAAACAAAAACTACATTTAATTTTGTTTGCTTTCATGACAGGACAAGGCAATAGGGTAATCATGACTTTGGCAGTTGTTTCATCTTTTATCTGTAATATTCTCTATGCTAGAGTGGGTGTGGAGAAAAGGGAACGTTCCTACATTGTTGTTAAGAATGTGTACTGGTATAGCCACAATACAGAACAGTATGGAGGCTCCTTAAGAAACTAAAAATAGTTACCATACAATTCAACAATCCCACTCCTGAGCATACATTCAGAGAAAAACATGGCTTGAAAGGATACAGGCACCCCAATGTTCAATATTCAGTGTTCAATGTCTGCAATAGCCAAGACATGGAAGCAATTTAAATGTCCATCAACAGAAAAATGAATAAGGTTTGGCACATATACAGTGGAATATTACTCAGCCATTAAAAAGAATGAAATAATGCCATTTGCAGTAACATAGATAGACATGGAGATCATCCTACAAAATGAAATGAGTCAGACAAAAAGATAGGTATTACATGATGGTGTTTATATGTGGAATCTAAAAAAAAAATGATACAAATTAACTGATTTACAAAACAAAAATAGACTCACAGACTTACAGGGAAATTATGGTTACCAGTGGGGAAGGGGTAGATTGGGAGTTTGGATTGACATGTATTTAAAATTAACACATAAGGACCTATCTATTGAGATACATGTACATGTATAACTGAGTCAATTTGCTGCATATTTGAAACTAGCACAACATTGTTAGTCGACTATGCTCCAATATAAAATAAAAATTTAAAACAAAAAGGATCTGGATGTATTATTTCCAAACATAATCATAATTAAGGGGGGGGGAACATTTCTTTTTCTGTAGACTCGTCTTCTTTAACTTCACTAAAGAATTAACTGGACTGCCAGGTCTTACAAGACCATCCTGAACCTCTTCCTCCTAGGCACTTTGTCTGAAACCCATGAAATCCATGCTCTTGAGACTAACTAGAAATAGATTGTGTGATATATTCCTCAGTGTTATAGTCCAACAGGAATCACAAAGGACACACTATTTTGTGAACAACAGTTGACTCTGTTGTGGCATTCCTCATGTGTAAGAAATTTGAACAAAGCATAGTCCCTGCCCTTAAGGAGCTTACACTTACTGCATATAAAGTAACCTGGGAAATTATGCTGTGTAATTCTAAATTTGCATTATAATGATGAAACTCAAATAAATGCATATAAATAGAAAATAACCAACATAGAAAAGACACAGACAACCTATTCATCTTTTTCAGGGTACACTTTCTCCTCACTTTGCTCAACAGTCCCTTCTCCTTTCAACAGGCTAACATGCTCCGGAATCTCCTTGGTCTCATCCCTCTCCATGACTCATTTCTCACTTCCAGGTGACAAACCCAGGGGGTAAATCTAGTACAGTCTATCCCTCAGCAGGATTGAGAAAGTGCCAAATAACTTCCCAGGTAGCAGACCTCAGTTTAATGTCTGCTCAGCCACTTTCCTCGTCTTGCCAACCAGACTAGGTGAGTTCCTTCTGCAGTAAGGCTTCTTTCAGTCTATAGTTGTCCTGGATAAACTCTGTACACATAAAACATGCCCAATGTTTTAAAAATTAGTGTCTAAAGCAGAAGGCTATAAGTTATGTGTCAGCATTTCCACATGCAGGATTATCAACTCCTCATTTTTTCTGACGTTTAGGCAGGCTGCTGGCCTCACCTAGCATTACCGCCCACTCTTCTGGCGTAAGGAGATACACTTGCCAACTGCACACAGCTAACGGCTGAGCAATTGGGGCACTTATGAATAAACTTAAATTTCAGCAAATAGCAAAAATATCTACTAGATTCTAATTTGAAAAACAATTGTTTAACATTGAAAAACTATGAAATTTACATTTATTTCAGTTTAAGTTAAACTATCACTTATATTCTACAAGAAAAACTAAAGATAACTTCATTGAACGTTCTCTGTTGTCCTTGATCTTAAAGGCTTCCACAATCTCAAACATACACTGTTAGCAACAGAAACATGCTTTATTGTTTAGCTGTCCTGTCAGGAACTTTATTCTCCTAAATCACATTCAGCACAACAAACATTTATGAAAGTCTAAATAAGAATAAGAAACTGCTCTATTAGGTGCTGGGCTAAAAAGCCTAGTAAAGAAAGCAAACACATGACAGATTATTTTAACAACACGAGTGAAATGTTAAAGAATGCATCTACAGCTGAGTCTGGAGTTCACCGAAGGGCTACTGGGGAAGATGAACATGGGATAAGCCTTAAAAGGTTAAGAAATTTTCCCTAAGAATTTTCAGAAATAATAGGATCGAAGCTGTAGAACAGCACAGTGTTTAACTTTAACTAAAAACAATTTAGAATTAGGAAAACGAAAGTGTAAGAAGGGAAGGTCCCCAGAGCAGGGAGGTTTATAGGCATTCATATACTCTGGCCTCAAAACATCAAAGCAGCATTGTTTCCAGATGCCTGCTCCTTTGAGAGAAAACGTTTCCAATTAGGACACAGAATGGCCAGATTTCAACAAGATAAAGGGAGAAGGAAATGACTGTCCTTTAACAATTCCGTTTGACTGATAATGTTTGGCTGTCCTGTACAGTATTTTGCAAAATATCACATTATAGGAAATGCAATGAAAATCCTGTAGCTGTGAAATTTTACCTCAGTCTGTGCAATCAAACAGTGTAGTAACTAGATGCTGCAATTACTTATTCATGTGAAAACTATTATTCACTTCATTAGATCAATGTTTCCTTGTTCCAAGGTTTTCCTACGGTTTTGCTTGCCACTCTTCACTCCTTGCTCTCAGAGGAATAATTTACCTGATTTTCTTAGGTTAATAAGATATTCCCCCAAATCAGTCACAACAAAGGCATCCCTGGGCCCAGGGATATACACATAGACACTATCACATCCATATATGGATACAAAGATAAAGTAACTTCAGATTCGGATATTCAACCATTAGCCCAGCTGTTATAATAAAACAGTGTATTTAACAGGACTCAGGGGAATGAGTAAGCTTGATGTTTAATGCAAACCAGCTTGTTGAAAAATATTATCACTTCATATGATGTTACAAAGCAATAAAATTAAAAAGGAGGCCCCAGGGAGGTATTTAACATATAGTCATAGAGTTGATCTAATGGAAGTTTGTATACTTACTAAGTGAAATACACTATCAGAAAAACTCAAGGTCTAGTATATTCATCCAAATTATGCAGAAAATGAAACATACATTTGAGTGTAACTTGAGTACATTCTGCTTAAATGATTCTATTCATGTATACTTTTGAAAGGTGGTATACATATTTTTATAATAACATAATGATACTAACATTCAATTCAAAATAATTACATGTAAGTAATCACAATTTTTTTAACGAGAACTATTAAGACTTATGTGAATTCAAAATACATTACAAGATTGTAGGCTCTTGCTACATTGTGATCTGCATGCATATGTGTGTGCTAGGTCACTTCAGTCATGTCCAACTGTGACCCCATGGACCTGCCAGGCTCCTCTGTCCATGGACTTCCCCAGGCAAGAATACTGGAGTGGGTTGCCATGGCTTCCTCCAGAGGATCTTCCCCACCGAGGGATCAAACTCTCGTCTCTTTTGTCTTCTGCATTGACAGGCAGTTCTTTACCACTAGCACCACCTGGGAAACCCATGATCTGCATAAGTCTTATTAACAAGCGTATGCTTAAAATAAGAAAAACACCCAGTATCTATAAAATTAGATTAAATAAATCTGCCAACATTACCTAAGCACGTTAAAAAGTTCAGAATCATCTAGCCAACATGTTTTGTTCATTACGACTCTTTTTCAAGTATGAGGTGATATGACATCATTCTTAGCTAGGAGGAAGGAAGATTATCTGATGTGTAGAGTCCTGTAGATTTTCTTTCTTTTTTTTTTTAATCCCATGACTGTCCTGGGAATGAATGCAAAGACAGAGTTTACCCTGGTTGGCTCAGTGGTAAAGAACCCTCCTGCCAGTGTAGGAGATGCAGGAAACATAGGTTTGATCCCTGGGTCAGGAAGATCTCCTGGAGGAGGAAATGGCAACCCGCTCCAATATCTCTGCCTGGAAAATTCCATGGACAGAGGAACCAGGCGGGCTATAGTCCATGGAGTTGCAAAGAGTTAGACACAACTGAGTGCACACACGCCCACGCACACAAGAAACATTAAAGATAATTACTATGCTGATTTTTTAAAAAATCAAATGTTAACTAAAAAATATCATAGGATTTGGGGAAGAAATAAGAGAGGTTTTAAAGGCATATATGGGTTTCCACGATGGCCCAGCAGGTTAAGAATCTACCTACAATGCAGGAGACACTGGAGACCTGGATTTGATCCCTGGGCAGGTAAGATCCCCTGGAGGAGGGCATAGCAATCCTCCCCTATATTCTTGCCTGGAGAATCCCATGGAGAGAGGAGCCTGACAGGTTACAGTCCATAGAGTCACAAAGAGTTAGATATGACTGAAGTGACTGACCACAAAGGACATACAAGATAAGGCTCGGATCCTCAAATAATTTTTTATATATATGAAGAAAAGAACCTCAAGCATAAGAAAAAGCTAGAAAATAAATTTCTAGTTCTCTAATAGCATGTTAAGTCGTAGAACGTTAGTAGAAATAAAAAGTAATGTAATATTCACAAAAGGAGAAAGTAAACATTTCTTAAGCTTATGCTGGTAGATCACAACAAGCAACAAACCTGCATCATAGCTTTAATGAGATGGGCTGAGATCATCTACAGCTCTGTCCAGACAGAGTGAAGCACGAGAAAGATAAAAACCCAGTTCCATATATCAAATGACATGCTTCTCAGTTAAAGTCAGGCCCTTAAAATCCCAAGAATATTGATTTCTATAATTTTGTTCTTTTAGGCAAGGCAAATCTTAGAAAACAGATGCTGCTAAAAACAATCCTTTTCCTTCATGTTCTTTCCTTTTGATATATTTTTTTTGCAATGTAGCTGGACTGAGGTGGCAGGGATTCTCATCTTAATAGCTACAACAGCCTCCTTCACATGGTTTGGCATCTCCCTATTCTTTAGGGTACCTATAGACTAAGGAAAATAATATCATAAATATTCTCATTTTATAAATTTTGCTTAAAATATGTACCTGAACTTTCATTTATTTAAACTCATATATTAGACAGGTATGCCAAAGAGTGTGCATTTCTGAATCTTAGGGAAATAAGGATGCTATCTTTCCCACATTGTCTACATAAAAGTGTTAGTCGCTCAGTCATGTCCAACTCTTTGTGGCCCCATGGACTGTAGCCTGCCAGGCTCCTGCATCCATAAAATTTTCCAGGCATGAATACTGGAGTGGGTTGCTATTTCCTTCCCCAGGGAATCTTCCCGACCCAGGGACTGAACCCAAGTCTCTTGCAACGCAGGCAGATTCTTTACCATTTGAGAAAGAACTACTCTAAAAATCTCTGAATTTGTTAAGAATAGTAAGTGAACATTTGTTGAGGAAGATGTACTATGTACAAGGTGCAACTTTAGTTGCTTTACCATATGTCACTATTTAACCTTTGTAACAATCCTATGCGGAGAAGGCAATGGCACCCCACTCCAGTACTCTTGCCTGGAAAATCCCATGGACGGAGGAGCCTGGTAGGTTGCAGTCCATGGGGTCACTAGGAGTCGGACACGACTGAGTGACTTCACTTTCACTTTTCACTTTCATGCATTGGAGAAGGAAATGGCAACCCACTCCAGTGTTCTTGCCTGGAGAATCCCAGGGACGGAGGAGCCTGGTGGGCAGCCTTCTATGGGATCGCACAGAGTCGGACACAACTGAAGTGACTTAGCAGCAGCAGCAGCAAACCTATGAGATACAGGTTAAGGAACATGCTCAAAGTCACAAAGCTTGTGAGTAGTGAATATTGGATGTGAACCGAGGTAGTATGCCGTGAGAGCAGCCGTCCCCAACCTTTTTGGCAACAGGGACTGGTTTCATGCAAGACAATTTTTTCCACAGGTAGCAGGGGGATGGTTTTGGGGTACTTCAAGAATATTACATTCATTGTGTGCTTTATTTCTATTATTATTGCATCAGTTCCACCCCAGATCATCAGGTATTAGATCCTAGAGGTTAGGGACCCTTGCTTTAGAGCACTGCTGCTAAGTCACTTCACTTCAGTCGTGTCGCACTCTGTGCGACCCTGTAGACGGCATAAAGACAGCTTTAGAGTGCTACATTTACAGAATTATATTTATCCCAACTTTTGGGGCCGTATCATTACAACAATAAGCTGCTTATCTGAAGCTGTGCACAAACATCAAATTTTTCTTGACCTGGGACCAAGAATGTGTTTTTCTAGCCTTACATCCATCCACATTTCCATGACATGTATAATGAATCACACTTGAACTTGTAGATTTGAAGGGAGTAGAGTTCAATGGTTTCAAAGAAACTTTTAAAAAACATCCAGAGGGAATCAAGCAGATGAAAATTAGGAACTATAAGACTTTAAAATTCATACTGGCAGGAAGCTGCAAGCAGTGATGATAAAAGAAAACAAAATGATGCAAATTTAAGTGGATTAAATAGGCAGAAAAATCAGTTGGGGGGCGGGGATCTTTAATCAAGCCAAAGTGCTAAAGACAATAGAGGTTGATGATGTGGAAATGGTTAATAGTTTTATATCTACTGAGATCAACCCTATTCAGGTGATTTTTTTTCAATTCTTCTAATTCTCAATAACTTTCTCTGATACACCAAGATTGTTCAGACTGGTAGGACTGCGGTTAACTCCACATGTGGAAAAGAATTTTATGTAAATAGGCTCAAGATATGAGAGTTGGAAAGGAATTTAGATATCATTCAACCCCATCAGGAAAAAAGTGAGACCAAAGGAGGTTAATTAAGCTTACTCAAGGTCACTCTAAAGTTGATTAATGTAAACTGGAATAAGATAGTTATGCAGTGGCAGAATTTATAGTAATACAATTCTTTCAAAACTCTAACATAGTATTCCATGAAGGGAAAGACCACAGGCGGGGGCCGGCAGTGGGGGCGGGGGCCGGCAGTGGGGGCGGGGGCGGGGGGGCATGTGGGGGAGGGGCAGGGACTCCTTTTAATACTGTCTTTAAAGTCTTTTGAAAATCAACAGCAAAGGGATTATAAAAGATGGTAAATTATAATGGTCATTAAAGTACTTTTACAGAAAATGGTTCCTTATATATTTTCTAACCTCTGATGATCTTTGCAGGATCTCGTTATGTCTGGAGATGAAACCAATCACAAAGATGGTCTTTTCAATTTCTCACACCTTGGGCAAGACCTAAATGTAAAATGTAGGCAATCAAACTTCAAAGTTTGTAAATCCTATTTTGATTCCTTCAAAAAAGCACTTGAGGTAAGAGGGCATGTGGCAGGCAGACATGAAGAAGACAAAACTCTTAAGGGCTTCCCTGATGGCTCAGCAGGTAAAGAATCTGCCTGCAATGCAGAAGACACAGGTTCAGTCCCTGGGCTGAGAAGATCCCCTGGAGAAGGAAATGGCAACCCACTCCGGTATTCTTGCCTGGAGAATTCCATGGACAGAGGAGTCTGGCGAGTACAACGTGCAAAGAGGCAAAGAGCCAAACTCAGCTGAGCGACTAAGTATGCAAATTCTTTTAAAAGCAAAAGATTGACATTTAAGATAAACAGAGCACACAGTACTAGGAAAATTAAAATGCAAACATGTGAAGAGTGTTAGGTAGAAGGGAATAAGATGCCCTGAAGGAGTTTACACATGAGATCATTGACGGAAGTAGGTTTAAGTTGAGAAGAAATGTTAAGATTTGGCCGTGATATGGGAAAGAACAAGACAGAGGAAGTGTCAAAGACAGAAGAGACAGACTTCAATGCACATGAAAAGGGAACCACTGAAAATAAGTGATGAGACATAAACATCACTTGTGAGAGTCAGCAATCTAACATTAAATGGATTACTGAGGTGATGCTCCAGGGTGGGAAGACATTTAGTAGGGGAAACTGCCTCAGCGGGGCACTCCCTCTGAGACAGCAGATGACTGGCATACAGTAAATGATTCAGAATTTGATGGCATTCTAAACATTCAATTTGTAGAAAAAATAGTTTCAGATTCTCCCCTTTGATGGAAAAACAACATTCAGAAATTTTATACACACACACACACACACACACACACACACTGCTGCTGCTGCTAAGTCGCTTTAGTCGTATCCGACTCTTAGTGACCCCATGGACTGCAGCCCACCAAGCTCCTCCGTCCATGGATTTTCCAGGCAAGAGTACTGGAGTGGGGTGCCATTGCCTTCTCTGACATATATATATACATACATATAATATGGGCTTCCCTGGTAGCTCAGCTAGTAAAGAATCTACCTGCAATGTGGGAGACCTGGGTTTGATCCCTGGGTTAAGAAGATCCCCTGGAGGAGGGTACAGCAACCCACTCAAGTATTCTTGCCTGGAAAATTCCATGGTCAGAGGAGCCTGGCAGGCTACAGTCCATGAGGTCACAGAGAGTCAGATACAACTAAGCAACTAAGCACAGCACAGCATACATAAATATGTGTGTATCTCTATTTATCTATTTATATATATATATATATTTATATGAATACATGCATACGCATATATAAATGTGTATATATGTATATATAAATGTGTGTGTATATATATATATATATATATATGTACGTGTATGTATATGTGTATCAGATCAGATCAGATCAGTCACTCAGTCGTGTCCGACTCTTGGCAACCCCATAAATCGCAGCACGCCAGGCCTCCCTGTCCATCACCAACTCCTGGAGTTCACTGAGACGTCCATTGAGTCAGTGATGCCATCCAGCCATCTCATCCTCTGTCGTCCCCTTCTCCTCTTGCCCCCAATCCCTCCCAGCATCAGAGTCTTTTCCAATGAGTCAACTCTTCACACGAGGTGGCCAAAGTACTGGAGTTTCAGCTTTAGCATCATTCCTTCCAACGAAATCCCAGAGCTGATCTCCCTCAGAATGGACTGGTTGGATCTCCTTGCAGTCCAAGGGACTCTTAAGAATCTTCTCCAACACCACAGTTCAAAAGCATCAATTCTTCGGCACTCAGCCTTCTTCACAGTTCAACTCTCACACCCATACATGACCACAGGAAAAACCATAGCCTTGACTAGATGAATCTTTGTTGGCAAAGTAATGTCTCTGCTTTTGAATATGATATCTAGGTTGGTCATAACTTTCCTTCCAAGGAGTAAGCGTCTTTTAATTTCATGGTTGCAGCCACCATCTGTAGTGATTTTGGAGCCCAGAAAAATAAAGTCTGACACTGTTTCCACTGTTTCCCCATCTACTTCCCATGAAGTGATGGGACCGGATGCCATGATCTTCGTTTTCTGAATGTTGAGCTTTAAGCCAACTTTTTCACTCTCCTCTTTCACTTTCATCAAGAGGCTTTTGAGTTCCTCTTCACTTTCTGCCATAAGGGTGGTGTCATCTGCATATCTGAGGTTATTGATATTTCTCCCGGCAATCTTGATTCCAGCTTGTGTTTCTTCAAGACCAGGAGCTGACTATGGCTCAGACCATGAACTCCTTATTGCCAAATTCAGACTTAAATTGAAGAAAGTAGGGAAAACCACTAGACCATTCAGGTATGACCTAAGTCAAATCCCTTATGATTATACAGTGGAAGTGAGAAATAGATTTAAGGGCCTAGATCTGATAGATAGAGTGCCTGATGAACTATGGAATGAGGTTCGTGACATTGTACAGGAGACAGGGATCAAGACCATCCCCATGGAAAAGAAATGCAAAAAAGCAAAATGGCTGTCTGAGGAGGCCTTACAAATAGCTGTGAAAAGAAGAGAAGCAAAAAGCAAAGGAGAAAAGGAAAGATATAAACTTCTGAATGCAGAGTTCCAAAGAATAGCAAGAAGAGATAAGAAAGCCTTCCTCAGTGATCAATGCAAAGAAATAGAGGAAAACAATAGAATGGGAAAGACTAGAGATCTCTTCAAGAAAATTAGAGATACCAAAGGAACATTTCATGCAAAGATGGGCTCGATAAAGGACAGAAATGGTATGGACCTAACAGAAGCAGAAGATATTAAGAAGAGATGGCAAGAATACACAGAAGAACTGTACAAAAAAGATCTTCACAACCCAGATAATCACAATGGTGTGATCACTGACCTAGAGCCAGACATCCTGGAATGTGAAGTCAAGTGGGCCTTAGAAAGCATCACTACGAACAAAGCCAGTGGAGGTGATGGAATTCCAGTTGAGCTATTCCAAATCCTGAAAGATGATTTTGTGAAAATGCTGCACTCAATCTGCCAGCAAATTTGGAAAACTCAGCAGTGGCCACAGGACTGGAAAAGGTCAGTTTTCATTCCAATCCTAAAGAAAGGCAATGCCAAAGAATGCTCAAACTACTGCACAATTGCACTCATCTCACACGCTAGTAAAGTAATGCTCAAAATTCTCCAAGCCAGGCTTCAGCAATATGTGAACCGTGAACTTCCTGATGTTCAAGCTGGTTTTAGAAAAGGCAGAGGAACCAGAGATCAAATTGCCAACATGCGCTGGATCATGGAAAAAGCAAGAGAGTTCCAGAAAAGCATCTATTTCTGCTTTATTGACTATGCCAAAGCCTTTGACTGTGTGGATCACAATAAACTGTGGAAAATTCTGAAAAAGATGGGAATACCAGACCACCTGATCTGCCTCTTGAGAAATTTGTATGCAGGTCAGGAAGCAGCAGTTAGAACTGGACATGGAACAACAGACTGGTTCCAAATAGGAAAAGGAGATTGTCAAGGCTATATATTGTCACCCTGTTTATTTAACTTATATATAGAGTACATCATGAGAAACACTGGACTGGAAGAAACACAGTGTATATGTGTATATGTATATATAAAACTCAGTTTTCCCATTATTTATATAGGCAGTTCTACTAATATGTAGATATATATAATATATTTAAAAACATATATATAGTTTCAAATCTCATCTCTTTCACTTACACATTCACATTCCTTGAGATAAACATACGGATGCATGCAAACATATGGATAAACTAGATTATATCCTTAAAGGAAGATTCTTGCCATCATATCTCACATTTTTCATGCAAGTGTTATGTGCCTGCTTTAATAATCTTCCTAATTTGGGACTTCCTTGGTGGTCTTGTGGTTAAGACTCTCCACTTCCAATGCAGGGGGCACAGGTTTGATTCCTGGTCAGGAAACTAAGATCCCACATTCTGTGTGACAAAAAAATGCAAATTAAAAAATAAATAAAGTGTACAACTTGAAAGCTTTTTTAAGAAAAATAATCTTCCTAATTCATAGCTTGGGGTTATTCATTTGGTCCGGTGGATTGTAATGTGGTCTCGTTACTCTAATGTAGCATACAGCTTCCTTAGACGTCACAATGCTTTGCTTAGGTTTCACTTGAAATCAATTTAATATTTACTTCACATCCAATTTGTTTGCCTTTTTATTTTTAGTTTTGGACACATAAACCATATCAACACTCATAGTAATGTGTTATACTAATTTTCAATTCAAAACTGTATTTAAAATGTAATAGGCTATTAAATTGTTATGACTCAAACTTAAAGAACTGTGCAATTGGAAGAACTTATGAATGTTTATCTGCTAATATAATGGCTTATAGCTACCATTTGTTTACAGCTTACATGCCAGGCATAGTCTTATATGTCTTATGTTCATTGTCTCATTTAATTCTTCAAATAACTCTATGAGGTTAATTTGTTATTCACTTTTTACAGGTAAATACGCTAAGTATTATAGTTTAGAAAGTAATATGTACAGGCAATATGCTGAGTACTTTATGAGTGTCCTATGACTTTATCTTAACAAGAAACCCTGAAGTAGGCTGTGTCTTTGCCCTGGTTTCACTGAAGTGAAGTAAGTAATTTGCAGAGTTATTAAGTGGCAGGTCTTGGCTCACAAGAGTGGATAGCCATTCCCTTCTCCAGGGATCAAACCCTGGTCTCCCACACTGCAGGCAGATTCTTAACATCTGAGACACCAAGAAGCCCAAATATACAATAGAGTTTAGATTTTGAGAGGTGTTGATTTGGAAGCTCTGGTTCAACCACTGGAGCAATGGTCATTTAACCTGTCTCCTGCTTCTTGATGGACAATTCTCAGACCACCTGCAACTGGGTGAAAGCTACATTATTGTTACACAAGAGGTGCTATGTCTTCTTATAACTTTTATCCCATTATACCAAAATTATTTCAGTCAGAAAATTTATACTCCACCACACACATGCTAAATTTTTGCTGCTAGTATTTAGTATCCTGAAGCTATTTTTTTTTTTTTTCAGATTACAGATCTTTTCACCCTCCTCCTCTGTATCAAAATTTTAGCAGCTTAAGTTTCTGTTTTATGTTTCTGTTATATTAGAAGAGCTGGAGGCAAAAGCAAGATTTCTATAAACTTCTCAGAACAAGATTACTAAAGCAACCTTATAAGACCCAGCACACTTGTAGCTTGCCTGTTTGACAACCATTCTGCAAGTATTTACAAAGCATCTATTAAACACTGGTTAGTATAGTTTGAACATCAGGAATATAAATGCAGTCTCTGAACTTAAGAAAATCAACACTGAGGTGGGGAAAGGAAGGTGTTAAGGGAGTATACATATGTAACTACCTGTAATACAGCTTGCAGATACACAAGAGAATAGTGGTTAGAAGGGCTGATTCAGAAAGCAAATTCTTGGGTTTGAAAGACGACTCGGCCACTTTAAGAGCTGACTAACTCTGGGAATTTAGACTAACTGTGTAACTCATATTTCTAATGCATAAAAAAGAAGCTAAAGAGTAATAACTTCGTTATTGAGAATTAGCCAAGATAAAGGTAGTGGCTGACAAGTAGTGCATAGCAAACACGTTTTATGATCAGAGTGTGCTAAATGTGTATAATTAAAGTCATATGGGGACCCAGATAAATGGCCAATCTCTTTGGCCTAGGGGAGAAAGGCAGGCAGCTGGTGTTAAGGAATTCTTTGCAGAATTCTGCCTTGATTGTCCTGTGCCTTGATTTGGTTATATGGAGACAGAATATACTCAAGAGAGAACATAGTCTAGAAAGGGGGAACCACCAAAATAAGAACACAGAGCAAGAGGAATATATGACACACTGGTGAGGCACTCGGGCTCCCAATACGGTGGAGAATGAGGTTTGGGTTAAAATGACATGGGCAAAATGATACATGAAAGGAGAGCTAAGAAAAGATTATAAAGACACATAACAGGAAAGATCAATGTCTGCCAGCAGGAATCCTCAACCTGAGTTACTAGATGCAAAAGAATTCAAGATATCAGACCACAACTCTAAGATCCACTCACTAATTTGCTAAGTTAGAACTGAGACGTGTTCAAATTTAGTGCTTGGTAAATGCCTGTTGAGTAGAATTGATGAAAAAGGAAAATAAGACAACCACGAAGTGATCTAACTTGTTATATAGCTCCTGCTGAATACATTTTGTAAGTAGCAACCGAGTGATAACATCCTACCTTTATTTGATTAATTTTGTCACTAACATCACAATTGTACAATAAGTATATATAAGTTTAAAATTTCATTAGATCAACATGGAGTATGTCATAGGAATTTTTTCAAAACTCTGCATTTGAGATGGGTGTCTACACATTTCTTATGAAAGCATGTCAATCACTTCATTCATTCCGACTAAGTTCATGTGAACTTATCCCCACTCCTCCAAAAAAAAAAATCAATCTATATATTCTGCTAAAATTCAACACATAAAGTACACCATTAATTTTATAATAAAAATAATATATGCTTATTATCTTAAATTAACTCTGTCCCTCTATATTGACATTGACAATCAAGGTGACTTCTAGGTAATTCATACCATTATAGATAGTCCATTCTGAAGAAGCAGGCTACAACTGTGTACCACAGTTAATCAAGTATAGTGCACATTACCAGTTAACTCTAGAGTAACTAATCTGAGTGTCAATTTCAAAAGAAATTAGTCCCAAAGGAGATACTATATATCAATGAAATCAGTGGTGACTCATTTTGTTTTATACTCAATGAAAATTATTATATCATAGGTTACTTCAAACATTTAACATTTCTTGACAAAATCAAAAATATTTTTAAAAAGTTCAAGTCCTGTATTTGCAAAAGTCCTATAGGGAATATCTATGACAACATTTCCAACCATTATACTAAAATGAAGTCATATGAAAACTTTTCTAATGCTGCTGCTGCCAAGTCGCTTCAGTCGTGTCCAACTCTGTGCGACCCTATAGACGGCGGCCCACCAGGCTCCCCCGTCCCTGGGATTCTCCAGGCTAGAACACTGGAGTGGGCTGCCATTTCCTTTTCCAGTGCATGAAAGGGAAAAGCGAAGTCGCTCAGTCGTGTCCAACTCTTCGAGACCCCATGGTCTGCAGCCTACCAGGCTCCTCCGTCCATGGGATTTTCCAGGCAAGAGTACTGGAGTGGGATGTCATTGCCTTCTCCATTTCTAATGCTAATGAAACAAAATAAATAATATAATTTTGTACGTATTTGTTAATTTTATAAACTCAAGAACATTATACATGTGAGTTCAGAAGGTTTTAGCATTTAAATCTTACTATATGCTTTTGATTGGAAAAGGAAATGGCAACACACTCCAGTGTTCATGCCTGGGAAATTCCACGGACAGAGGACCCTGGAGGGCTACAGTCTATGGGGTCGCAAGAAGTCAGACATGACTGAGCAATTCAACAATAACAATATGTTTTTGATAAATAAATAATGGTAATAAATAATGTACCATATGTAAGTAAACTCATTATCATAAGTAGCCAATCAATATATCAATATCATTTTCTTCTTATGGATTCTGCTTAAATCATTGAGTATTTTCTGTATTAACTGCTTTGATCAGGTTCTATTATTTGCTACAGGAAACAATGGGACTAGAGATGACTGTACTGAGCAGGTGAGAGTTAAATCATTTTTTAGGAACAAAGAAAACCTCTTTAGTAACCAAACTGGTAGTAGGTGATTTACAAGTGATTAAACTGATTAATATTGTTCTGTGATCAATGTCAATTTCCCATTTCCTGAAGCTGAGCTACTTGTCAGTGTTTTGAATTGCCATCTGTAGCAGACACATCTGAAAGACTGTCTTCACAAATAACTGAATTTATTTTTCTACAGGACACATGTCTTTGCCACAGAGACTTTTGGCAACTTTATGTGACTCACCTGCTTTACTACAACTGCTTTTAAGGATATGTGACTGTAATATATACTGCTTACTCTGAAAGGAGCTGGAAAGTGAAACTTAGAATGCATGTAATATAAACACTCTCTAATAACTGGTAAATACTTAAATTGCACAGATTTGGATTCCACTGGGATAGGAGAATGAAGCTGGTTCCACCGTAATAAAATCTTCAAAGAGTGTTAACTAACATTCTCAGCTGTGTATGATATCAGAGTATAACTAAAGCATTTCCCCCAAAGGAAGTCACATGCCAACTCTTCATGACTAATGCGACTAATAAGGTATGCGGATTTGGCCAAGATACTCGAGTTAAACACAGCATATGGAATTTTTATGTGGCACTCTTCCACTACTATTACAGACGCAGTTGTGCTTTTTAAAATAAATACATTATTCTTTAGAGCAGTTTTAGATTCCCAGGAAAACGGAACTGAAAATCCGGAGTTCCCATATCTCCCCTGCCCCAGCACATGTACACCTCCGCCATCACCCCCATCAACATCCCCAGCCACAGTGGCACATTTGTGACAATCACTGAACTCGTATTGATAGATCATGTCATTATCACTCAAAGTCTGTGGTTTATATTGGGGTTCACTCTTGGTGTTGGACATTCTACGATCTGGATAACTTATAATGCTACGTATCTACCACTACAGTATCACACAGAACAGTTTCACTGCCCTGAAAACGCTCTGTGCTCTGCCTGTTCATCCCTTCCTCCCCTACTCACTGCTAATATGTTCTAGGAGGTTTTTGGTTTTTGGTCATTTCTTTTGAATTTTATACATAGACAATTCTGTCACCTGAAAATAAGACTGTCTTATTTCTTCCTTCCCAGTCTGTACACTCTTTTGCTTCCCTTATCTCACTTCATTAGAATTTCCAGAAAGATGTTCAGAAGTGATGAGAGAGAGCAACTCGGCCTTGTTCTGAGCTTAGTGGGAAAGCTTCAAATTTTTCACCATTAAGTATAATATTAGCTGAAGGATTTTGTAGATGTTCTTTATCAAGCTGAGGAAGTTCCCCTCTGTTCCTCTTTTGCTGAGAGTTTTTAATCATGAATGAGTGTTGGATTTGTTCAATGCTTTTACTGCATCTACTGATATGATCATGTGTTTCTTCTTTTGCCTGTTAATTTTATGGGTTATATTAACTGATTTTCAAATGTTGAAATGTTCTTGCATATCTGAGATAAATCCAACTTGGTTGTGGCATGTAATTTTTTTATATGTTGTTGGGTTTGATTTCCTAGTATTTTGTTGAAAATTTTTACATCTATGTTCATGAAATACATCAGTCTATAGCTTTCTTATAATGTCTTTGGTTTTGGTATTAGAGTAAAGCTGGCCTCATATTAAGAGTTAGGAAGTATTCCCTCTGCTCTTATCTTTTCAAGAGACTGTAGGGAATTATTATAACATTGTCCTTCAGTGTTTGATAGAATTCATCAGTGAACCCACCTGGGCCTGATGCTTTCTGTTTTGATGGGTTATTAATTATTTATTCAATTTTTGTTATAGATATATGTCTATTTAGGTTGTCTGTTTTCTCTTTGTGTGAGTTTTGGCAAACTATGTCTTTCAAGGAATTGGTCCATTTCATCTAAGTTATCAAATTTGTGGCTACAGAGTTGTTTACAGTATCCCTTCATTATTCTTTTAATGTCCATGGGATCTGTCTGTACTAATGTCCAGCATCTATACATCTATATTTTATCTATACACCTTGGATTGACTTTAAAAAGCTTAAACTGTGGTACATACACTTGGTAATAGGCACTGTCAATAAAATACAAACAAGCAAAGTATCTACAATATCCACATGAAGCAAGACAAGAAGAAAAACAAAACAAATATTTATACAAAAATGACATATGGTTTACAGTATGTTTTGAAGTTATTTAGCTCTCTCCAGCTCCTTACTGTCGTGTCTAATATCAGTGACTTCTCCAGAAAATCAGGCAATCTGCCCATGAATATAGATTCTCCCCCAAAATCATGTGAAATTTATATATTTTGCCGTTTGACTCCACACATTTTCAAAGCAAAAGTCCAATCATTATCATGACATCTTTACATGAGCTGAGTGCTAGAGAGGGATAAGGCAACACTTGGAACAGATGTGAAAATACCTATGATGATCAGTAATTTAAAATCAATTGAGTCTTTTGAGCATCAAATATTTCTCTAAATTTGGAAGTGGTGATTGCACCAATGTAATACTATTGACCTATAATGATGAAATTTCTTATCCTATCTGAAAACTGAAGGGTCTGAAAATTATTTTACCCTTTAAATGCAAAGACACTGACAGTGTTTATCATGAATGCAGACTACCTAGAAGAAAGAATATGATGCCTTAAATTTGGTACTTGCATCCAGAAAAAAATTGGAAGATGTAAATTAATTTCATTGGAGGAGGTAAAATAACCATTTTCTGCCATAAAAGGAAAAGCAGATTGGCTAAACATAATCACTTATTCACATATAAAACATATTAAGCATTCATGCTAGACACTTTGTAGAATTCTTGATGTACAAAACCTCCAGGAGGGCAGGTATCCTTGTTTATACCTGTAAGCATCATATGCACCTGAAGTAGTGCCTGACATATATCGCCCTTTGACACTGAATCCTCTTAAAACCGTATAAAATATGTATAAATATCATTACTTACACATAAAGAGTAGAGGTCAACAAAATGAACCACACACCAAGGATACCAAGCCAGACGTGGGCAGATCTGAGACTATAGCCCAAGTATGCACCTGCCAGATGCACAAAGCCACTCACTCCTATTCTTCAAACTTGCCTACTCCTCTAGCCAGTTCAGGATTGAAATATATTCTATAAATATGTTTACCATGTATATCATTTAATAAATTATTTCTTAATTTGTCATTTAACACATTTTTGTTGAAGGTCAAATTCAGGATTGTTTCTCTTTAGCATAAATCATAATTCTCAAATGTTCTGTCAGAAGTAAACCATGGGAAACTTATGGATTTTAAATTCTGTAGTTGCATTAAAAATCTCCACTGTCACATAAATATGATTTCCAACTAATGACCGTAACTTACTGAACTGTAACCATAATCTTATTTTTTAAGTCTTTTCCTGAGTTTGCTTTCTGATCACAGAGGAGGACCCTGTGTCAGATGGTCACTACAAAATACACTATTTACAGCATCTCTAATTCACTTATAAAATGCATGGAGAAAATTGATACGGCAGATCCTGGTGTGAGTCTCCTTTTAACAAGTTTTGAACTCTGATCACAGCATTTACCTGCTGTGACACTGCTTTTTTGGTGAAAAATGCCTTTGGGTTTCTCAGCAAGTTTAGCAAAAATTTTAGCAAATTTCTTTTTCTATGAACATTGGGGAAATGCTTGTAAATCTTGCTATATTCTCTTCAAGTAAACTTTTCTTGATGCAAAAATATTCTTGTTGATTACAGTACAATTACTTTGACTTTCGTTCCAGACATGCCAATTTCTATGTGTTTTGATCTCTGAGCCTTGATTTTTGCAAGTGGATAGGGAGTGAATGCTCCTCTTTTTCTCATAGAATCTCAAGGAGGAGATGAGGAGGCACAAGTGAAAGCACTTGGAAAGCTATCAGGCTGTGTAGAAATATAAGACGAATACTACCTACAAAAGTTGTGCAAGAGAATATGCAGTCGTGATCTGAGATATAAGAGCCACAATATCCAAAACTGAGAGCATTCATTTTCTCCATCTGCTCCAGTATGTTCCATAATCTTTTTCCTCTCTCCTATAGGACATGCTGCTGCTGCTGCTAAGTCACTTTAGTCGTGTTCGACTCTGTGCGATCCCATAGACGGCAGCCCACCAGGCTCCCCCGTCCCTGGGATTCTCCAGGCAAGAACACTGGAGTGGGTTGCCATTTCCTTCTCCAGGGCATGAAAGTGAAAAGTGAAAGTGAAGTCGCTCAGTCGAGTCCAACTCTTTGCGACCCCAGGGACTGCAGCCTACCAGGCTCCTCTGTCCATGGGATTTTCCAGGCAAGAATACTGGAGTGGGGTGCCATCACCTTCTCCGCCTATAGGACATACCCTCTACACTACTCAATCTAGAAACCTGAGCTCATCTAAACTCACTACATCTACTTCACTCCAGGCAAGAAGAGGTGGCAAGAATACACAGAAGAACTATACAAGAAAGGTCTTAATGACTGGTTTAACCACAGTGGTGTGGTCACTCACTTACCGCCAGATATCCTGGAGTGTGAAGTGAGGGGCCTTAGGAAGCATTATTATGAATAAAGCTAGTAGAGGTGATGTAATTACACTTGAGCTATTGAAAATCCTGAAAGATGATGCTGTCAAAGTGCTGCACCCAATATGTCAGCAAACTTGAAAAACAGCAGTGGCCACAAGACTGGAAAAGGTCAGTTTTCATTCCAATCCCAAAGAAGACTAGTGCCAAAAAAGTGTTCAAAGTACTGTGCAATTGTGCTCATTTCACGTGCTAGTAAGGTTATGCTCAAAATCCTTCAAGCTAGTCTTCAGTGGTTTAGGAATTGAGAACTTCAAATGTACAAGGTGGGTTTAGAAAAGGCATAGGAACCAGAGATCAAATTGCCAATATTAGTTGTTGGATCATAGAGAAAACAAATGAATTCCAGGAAAAAAAAAATCTGCTTCATTAACCAGGCAAAAGTCTTTGTGTGGAAAATTCTTAGTGATGGGAATACCAGATCACCTTTCCTAAGTCTCCTGGGAAACCTGTATGTGGGTCAAGAAGCAACAGTTAGAAATGGACTGGTTCAAAATTGGGAAAAGAGTATGTTCAGGCTGTATATTCTCACTCTGCTTACTTAACTTATATGCAGAGTACATCGTATGAAATGCCAGGCTGGATGAATCACAAGTTGGAATCAAGATTGCCAGGAGGAATACCAACAACCTCAGATACACAGATGAAACCACTCTAATGGCAGAAAGTGAAGAGGAACCAAAGAGACTTGATGAAGGTGAAAGAGGAGAGTGAAAAAGCTGGCTTAAAACTCAATATTCAAAAAACTAAGATCATGGCTTCTGGTACCATCCTTTCATGGCAAATAGAAGTGGGAAAATTGGAAGCAATGACAGATTTTGTTTTGTTGGCTCCCAAATTACTGTGGACGATGACTGCAGCCATGAAATCCAAAGATAGTTGCTCATTGGAAGGAAAACATTGACAAAACCTAGACAGTGTATTAAAAACCAGAGATATCACTTTGCCAACAAAGGTCAATATAGTCAAAGCTACGGTTTTTCCAGTAGTACTGTATGGATGTGAGAGTTGGACCATAAAGAAGTATGAATGCCGAAGAACTGGTGCTTCTAGAGTGTGGTGCTGGAGAAGACCCTTGTGAGTCCCTTGGACTGCAACAAAATCAAACCAGTCAATCCTAAAGGAAATCAACCCTGAATATTCATTGGAAGGACTGATGTTGAAGCTGAAGCTCCAATACTTTGGCCACCTGATGCAAAGGGCTGACTCACTGGAAAAGCCTGACGCTGGGAAAGATTGATGGCAAAAGGAGAAGGCGGTGGCAGAGGATGAGATGGTTAGAGAGCATCACCAACTCAAAGAACATGAATTTGAATAATCTCAAGGAGATAGTGGAGGACATAGAAGCCTGGTGTGCTGCAGTCCATGGGTCACAAAGAGTCAGACATAACTTAGCGACTGAACAAGAACAGCAACAAAACAAGCAGCTAGCATGTTTCTGCTCTCTTATGTATCTTTATAGTCACTATTTTAATTTCTTCCTTCCTCATTTTTCCTGCAGATGACTATAATAATCTACCTACTGGGAGCCATGCCATGGCAGCCAAAATGGCTTTCCTAAATGGAAAATCTAACTTCATTACTTCATTGCTTAAAATCTTCAGGTGATCCCTGCTGCTTTCAGGATCACATTCAAAGTCTTTATTATGTTTTCTAAGGTCATTTTAGATCTGTCCCCTCCTTAGTGCCCTACTTTTCACACTAGGATGCAGCCATGTTGGAATTCTGTGAAAACACACTTCCAATAACCGTGGGCCCTTTAAAAGTGCCATTAAACCCACGTCAATTGTAGACCTGATTGTTGTTACGGTCTCCCTTAGATTTCAGGCCTACGAGCACAGTTGAGACGGCTTCCCAGGTGACTCAGCAGGTAAAGAACCCATCTGCAATGCAGGAGATGCCAGAGATATGGGTTTGATTCCTGGGTCGGGTAGATCATCTGGAGGAGGACATGGCAATCCACTCTTGCCTGGAGGATCCCATGGACAAAGGAGCCTGGCAGACTACAGTCCATAGGGTTGCAAAGAATTGGACACAACTGAAGTGACTGAGCACAGCACAGCTGAGAAAGGACTTGAAGTTTTGTAATTATTCTCATTTTAGAGACTAAGTTCATTGCTACAGATAATTAAGAACTGGTCCCAACTTGAATGTGACATAGAACAAAAAGGAAAGAGTCACAGACTGTGATAAACATTAATAGATTGATGTGAAATTTATCCATATTAATAACAATCAAAGGGTATTAACTGATGAAAGAATCAGTGCTAAAATAAATTTTATGTCATGAAATTTTAGGAAAATATAGGATATAGAGAAAAATAAAATAGCCATTATTGTCTTCCACTGAAATACATACATAAATATTTACACATATAGTATTTGCTCGTGCTACTGTTGCTAAGTCACTTCAGTTGTGTCCGACTCTGTGTGACCCCCATAGAAGGCAGTCCACCAGGCTCCCCTGTCCATGGGATTTTCCAGGCAAGAACACTGGAGTGGGTTGCCATTTCCTTCTGCAATACATGCATGCATGCTAAGTCACTTCAGTCGTGTCCGACTCTGTGCGACCCCATGGACAGCAGCCCACCAGGCTTCTCTGTCCATGGGATTCTCTAGGCAAGAATACTGGAGAGGGTTGCCATTTCCTTCTCTATAGTATTTACTGACATTTTTATGTTTAAACAGGTAATAATGACTGACAACAATAAAAGACCAGTTAACATTTATTTAGCATAACTCTGTGCCAAGAACTCTATTATATGTTTTACAAGAATTCTTTAATTAATAGCATATATAATATATATGAAATTAACTTCCTTTTTGGATACAAGTGTTCATATGTTCTACTATGAATTTATTAGGAATTGAAAAAAAAAAGTCTTTCTTCCAAATATATTTTTTTCACATTTGGAGATCTTCTCTTATATATATATGAAATAGCTAATATATATGAAAGATATGAGTTATTTATTGTAACAATAATTGAAAACTAATAATATTAATAACTTTATTTGCATAAATAACTTACTACTTGTTAATATGGGCTGTATATGTTGTATATATGAGGTGTGTAGGTATGTGAATGTAAATTTTTCAATTCTTAACAAAATCAGACTGATTTATATCTTGTAAGATCCTATTCAGATACAAATAATATAGAAAATATAGTATATAGGCTGGCTTACAAGAATTCATTTAATTTTTGGATTCTAAAAACTCCTGACACTGGATCCCTAAACTTGGAAGAATTCTAACGAATTATTAATACCAGCCATTGCTAAGAGCAAGTATTTGCAGCAGGTATGGGACTTGCTTTCTTCTTCTAAACATTTTAATTCTAATAAAATAGCTTTTTTTAATCCAAAGTTGTATTTATCAACAAATGAATAATAAAGGAAGTCTGTAAGGGAAAAATGAACAAGCAAAACCTCATAGAATTATCAATTTACATTATACACAAATACATACTAGAACCAATTATATCTTTTATGTAAATTTATCAGATAAAACAGGATGTATTTGCATTTATATTATTCTGAAATTAAATTGTACACTTACGTCAATAGCTTGTGAAGTAACTGGAAAAAAAGGATCTAGTAAATATCTCATCGCTTCCCTGGTGGCTCAGATGGTAAAGCGTCTGCCTACAACGTGGGAAGCCTGGGTTTGATCCCTGGGTCGGGAAGATCCCCTGGAGAAGGAAATGGCAACCCACTCCAGTATTCTTGCCTGGAAAATCCCATGGACTGAGGAGCCTGGTAGGCTACAGTCCATGGGGTCCAATATCTCATGGGATAGTGTTTTGATTTGCACTGCATTTAGCATATAAATATAGTAGAAAATCAATAATGTCAGAGTTTGAGTAATGTTTCGGATCCAGTCCTTGCCACTCAGTCAAAGTCCAAAATCCAGCTCAAGCTTCCCTTTTTCTCTCACCTCTCAAGGCCACAGTTTGCATCATACCACCCTGATGTCTAAGGCTGGATCATTTCCTTGTGTCTCCAAGTTCCTAAACACCTTTTCCATACCCTTCACTGCACTAGACACTGCTGCTAGTTCTCTCCCATGAGGTCAAGGTCTGGATCATATTTAACTGTGTGATCTATCTGCCTAGCTGCAATCCTCATACAGCTTATCAAGATGGAAGAGGTCAGATTGTTAATGATGACTGTTAACAATATTTAAAAGGAATGAAATTGGGTAGTGATGGGGAGGAACCTAGAGTCTGTCATACAGGGTGAAGTAAGTCAGAAAGAGAAAAACAAATATCCTATATTAATGCATATATATGGAGTCTAGAAAAACGGTACTGATGAAACTGACTGCAGGGCAGGAATAGAGACATAGATGTCGAGAACAAACTGGTAGACCCAGAATGGGGGAGGAGAGGGTGGGGCAAACTGAGAGACTAGCTCTGACATATATACACACTACCATGTGTGAAACAGCCCGTGGGAAGCTGTATATAGCACAGGGAGCTCATTTCAGGGCTCTGTGATGACCTGGAGGGCTGGGGGCCAGTTGGAGGGAGGCTCAAGAGGGAGGGGATATACATACACATAGCTGATTCACAGTGTTATACAGCAGAAACTAACACAGTATTATAAAACAATTATACTCCAAGAAAAAAAATAAAAGTATTTAATGCAAAAATAATTATATTTGATCCAACTGGTATTGTCATCCAACAAAAAAAAACATCCAACATTATCAGACTTATATTTTTTCATCTGACAACAGGATATGTTTTGATTGGATTTTCTAAAGCAAATTCTGATCCTATGGTTTCACACTGCAAATTGGCCTTGAAGAGTCAAAATTTTGATTCTCGGCATTCAGTAACCACTACAATATAAAGATTTACTCTATGACTCTACTAGAAAATTCAACTCAAGTTTACTGAAATGTAGCATATTTTACTAAAAGTATTTTTCCCCTTCCCTTAGTTTCTTTTGCAAAATGTTTCTGCAAAAGAAACAGATTTATGAATAATTACCAAATTCTAGACATAAGGACTATATTTAGACATGCTAAAGATAACACCATTCATTTCTAATAAGAAGCAAAAGCAGAATGTGTTATATAAAAGCAAATCAAATCTTATGTAAAACCTATATAAATGAAATAAGGGTATTTTAGTGAAGTAGTAATATAACCTTATTTCAGAACGTCTTGTCTAATTCCACCAATCACACATAAAATTGATTTCATTACTATGTAGAAACACCATAGCTTATATTTTCTGCAGTTATATTGGTAAATATAATACATTTCTCAGTCATCAAGTATTCCTTGGCAGATAAAAATCTTTGAAATAGAGCTGCCGAGTAGAAGCAACATGCAGAAGCATCAACATGCAGTACAAATTTTTAAATATTAGGCTAAATAATTTTTTAAGACTAGAAAATTTACTTGATATACCAATGAATAAATAAATTCTCAAAACCAACTGCACTGCAATCCATTTTTAACACTATGGTGGTAGATTACACTGATGTCAGCAAGCTGATTTTTGATAAAAATTTTAGTCTATGAGGCCTCTTGATTTTTCTGAACTTTCTGATAATATGAGATACCTCACAATAGGGTATCAGAAAAAATGTTAAGAACTCATATTCCCAGAATGTTTATTTAAATTTTTTTTTTCATTTATATAAATGAGGGAAAGTAGATAAAAAGGTGTGCTATAATGGGCCAAGTAAAATGTTTTTGGTAGTTGCTGTCTGTGTGCCCCTGTGTAAAGCTAGATTCAATCAAGAAGGGCCATTAAGTTCAAGTGCTAAATATCTTCAGTTTATTTTCTTCCTTTTCCTCTTCTTTTACTTGTTATAATGAGTTTTGCTACAATATAAATTCAAAGACAGTATTTTATAGCTGTTGGAAGATTATAACAAACATTACCAACAGTCTACCTGCATATATAAATTGGAAATTACAAAACAAATATTTAAGATATACAAGAAGAATTTAGTAAAATGTAACATTCAGTTTCATTTAAAAAATCACTGATCATCAGAAGCATAGGTATATAAAGTGATATTAAAATGTCTTAAAATATCACTATTAGAAACTTTTAAGCAAAATAATAATGAATAGTGTAACCTGAGTGGATTGAGACCAACAGATCTAAAAGAAATTGTAAGAGACCAACCACTTGCTTCTAAACTTCCAGGAACAAGATAGCTTTTCATGAATGATCTTGAAGCATTTAGCAAATACCTGTGCCAAATCTTACGGTACCTGCAATGTGCAGATAGAGATTGGGAGAGATGGGAAAATACATCAGCCTAGGTTGACTCAGATAAGATGTCCAGTGGAGGGAACCGCCCTGGAGCCCTGACTCCTCAGAAAACTGCAGAACACTCCTCTTGGACCAGCTTCTCTCTCAAGCAGGTTTCCTGTGGGTGTTAATCTCTATTTCACACCTCTTTAACACTCTGATGCCCGAGCTTCCTTCCCCTTCCAGATCTGTAATCCCATTCTTCCTCCCCACTACCATTTCTCGCTGAGGACAAAACTGCATCCGTGTGTGCTTTCCACCTGAATATTAATTATTTCCTCTCTGGCCACTGCCTTTAATTTTGCCTTGAGTATTTTCTTCTCCCAGTGACAAGAGAAAGGCAGGTTTCCTGCATCTCAAGAGGCTGTCACTTTAGGGTAAATTACGCTTTTATTAATACTTTCCAGTGGTATAGGATTAGCAAAATAAATGGCATGCCCAGGACAAGAAGTTTTAAACTGACACAGCCTGTTATCTATTTATATGCCGACTTAGTGGAATTGCTAAGCAGAAAGAAATGGGGATGGTTACAAGTCAGTAAGCCATATCCTGCTTCAGCTACATGAAAAATTAGAATAGTTTTTTCAAGTGATCATACTACTAACTAAAAGATGAAAACGTACCCCCCACCCAGACACACACACAGGGAGCAAAATACACTCTAATTTATATTTTCACACGCAAGACAGAATAGAAATCAAAATTTTAAATTGCTAGTCATATCTACTTTATACTGAAGAATCTTTCACCAATTCCATCACTAAGTTCTGTCAATATTGACTAATTTGAAGTTGAACAATTTTGATTACCCCCACTGTTAATTCCTGGTAAAGACAAGTAATGAGGAATTAACATAGTAAGAGGAGGAAGGAAAATAATCCAGGATGCACTGTTGTTAAAAATGACAACACAAATAAGAAATGATTTTTAAAAATGAATGGTTAAAGAATTATATTAGAAACATAAGATTTAAGCCTATATTCTCCATTTCACTTGGTTCATAATTGCAAATACCACATAGTCCTCTTTGGTTTGTTAACTAAATGTGTCATAGTTAAGTACACTACTTTCAAAACTGGTGAAAATACTTAATATCATGGGAACTAAAAAAAAAAAAAAGAACTTCCTTAGACTAAGATCACAACACCTGAAAGATAGCCCTTCAATTCAGATTTGATTAAGTGTATAGTGTTACACTGTCTGTGTTCAAACCTGGTTTTGACACTTATGAGCTGTGTGGTGGAAGCAAAAGCCGGTCAGTCGTGTCTGACTCTTTGCAACCCCATGGACTATAGAGTTTATGGAATTCTCTAGGCCAGAATACCGAAGTGGGTAACCTTTTCCTTCTCCAGGGGATCTTCCCAAGCCAGGGATCAAACCGAGGTCTCCCGCATTGCAGGCAGATTCTTTACCAGCTGAGCCACCAGGGAAACCCATTAGCTGTGTGACCTTGATCAAATTACTTAACTTCTCTGTCCTGCAAGTTTCTCATCTGTAAAATGGGCTCAATAGTAGAATCTACCCCTAAAGGTTGTAAGATTCAATGAGTTAATATTAGTGACATGTTAACAATAGTGTCTGGGAGGGGAATGACATTTTAATAAGTACTTGTTGATTTAAAAAATAGATTTAACTTCCACTACTATGCAGTGAATTCTTAAGAGATCATTTTTGGCTCAGCCAAATCATGATCAAAAGCAATAAGTGTAAAAGTCTAATAATGAAAAGAATAATCCATTCATGCAGAAAAATACTAAAATGGTTAGTTTTCTATGGGAATGCATGGTTGCTTCACATCTTCAGGGTTGGCCCCATAGCCCAAAACTTTAAGTTTTAAAAAGTCACTGCTTTACAAACTCAGTAAGCAATAAACTATATATATTCTATTCTATATTCAATATATTCTGTTCTCACATTATACATCCTAAATGAAATGGAATTAAGAGGATGGGGCAACAGAGATAAGCCAGATGGGGCATCTATGGGTAACTTATTTTTGACAAAAGAAGCAAGAACATACAATGGAGCAAAGACAGCCTCTTTAAGAAGTGGTGCTAGGAAAACTGGACAGCTACGTGTAAAAGAATGAATTAGAACACTTCCTAACACCATATGCAAAGATAAACTCAAAATGGATTAAAGACCTAAACTTAAGACCAGAAACTTTATATCTTAGAGGAAAACATAGGCAGAGCAATGACATAAATTACAGCAAGATCCTCTATGACCCACCTCCTAGAATAATGGAAATAAAACAAAAATAAACCAGTGGGACCTAATTAAATTTAAAAGATTTGCACAGCAAAGGAAACTATAAACAAGGTTAAAAGACAATCCTCAGAATGGGATAAAATAATAGTAAATGAAACAACTGACAAAGCATTAATTTCCAAAATATACAAGTAGCTCATACTAATTAATACCAGAAAAACAAACAACCCAATCAAAAAGTGGAAAAATACCTAAATAAACATTTATCCAAAGAAGACATACAGATGGATAATAAACACGTGAAAAGATGCTCAACATCACTCATTATTAGAGAAATGCAAATCAAAACTACAATGAGATATCACCTCCAACCATTCAGAATGGCCATCATCAAAATGTCTACAAACAATAAATGCTGGAGACAGCGTGGAGAAAAGGGAACCCTCTTGCACTGCGGTGGGAATGTTAATTGACACAGCCAGTTTGGAAGACAGTATGGAGATTCCTTGAAAAACTAGGAATAAAACCCCCACAGGACCCAGCAATCCCACTCCTAGGCATATACCCTGAGGCAACCAAAATTGAAAAAGACATGTGTACCCCAATGTTCATTGCAGCACTGTTTCTAATAGTTAGGACATGGAAGCAACCTAGATGTCCATCGACAGATGAATGGATAAAGTAGCTGTGGTACACAGACAATGGAATATTACCCAGCCAACAAAAGGAGCACATTTGAGTCGGTTCTAATAAGGTGGATGAACCTAGAACCTATTATACAGAGTGAATTAAGTCAGAAAGAGAAAAACAAATATCATATGCTAACACATATATATGGAAGTTGAAAGATGACACTGATGAATCTATTTTCAGGGCAGCAATGGAGACACAAAGAGAACAGACGTACGGACACGGTGGGAGTAGGGGAGGAAGGAGAGGGTGGGATGCATGGAAAGAGTAGCATGGAAACATGCATACCATACATAAAACAGACAGCCAATGGGAATTTGCCGTGTGACTCGGGAAACTCCAACTGGGGCTCTGTAACAGCCTAGAGGAGTAGGATGGTGAGCAAGGCTCAAGACGGAAGGGACACTTGTATACTGATTCATGCTGATGCTTGGCAGAAACCAACACAATACTGGAGAGCAATCACCTCTCAGTTAAAAATAAATTAAAGAAAAAGGAGGACAGGGCAAAAATGGATTTGGTGAACACATAGATAAAAATCCAAAATAAAACTTAGTCTCAATGCTGTTATGTCCCATAATTAAACTTACCTTTTATAACGAAATGTAACTGAATTATGAATTTTTAAATATGGCATATGATGTTAATTACACTAGCAATAAGAAAACCAAACTCTGTAATTTTACTTCACTTAGCTCCTGCGTCAATGAGATGTTTTAAATCTATTTTAAAAGGGCACAGAGAGATCCACTAGACATCTTATGGATCATGCACAAAACCTCACCAGCCTGAGTTACAAGGATCCTCTCACCCTTCCTGTGAAACTGCTCATGCTGAGCTGATCTAAATTTCTATCAAGCCTCTTATATGGTTTCTGATCCAAAAGAAGCTTATATAAGCAGCAAAATAGAAGAATGAGAAGATGGATACAAAGGCCTTGACAAAAGTAAAATGCATGTGTGAGAGAATAATCACTGAAAAGATTCAAAGATTCAAAACAGCACAGGGTATGTGTGGGCGTGCATGTACGCTTATGCCTTCACACAAATTCTCCTAATGTATTCTAGCAATACAGAAGGCTCCTGACTGTGTTACAGCACAAAAAACAGAAACTGACACTCAAAATGATGGCTCCATGTCATCAAGGCTTAAGAGGTCTCAAGTACACTCCATTTAACAAAGTAGACAACTTACTATTAATTCTGTACTTACTAAGTGCCTTATGCAGTAAGAGCTTTAAAGGCACTCAATTAGTAAATAGTTACAAGGTGCCCACTAAACCCATACTACATTTGCATGACCATATCAGAGACATGGTTTATGATCCCTAATTTAGGAAGGAGCTCACCAAAGGAGAAAGAGTGCAAAGCATGCAGGATGACGCTGCAAAGCTGTTAGCCATTGCAAAGCTGGAGCCGAGTCGAAGGGTGAATTCAGATCTCTGTATTCCAGATTTACCCTTACACTGACAGACATTTCAGGGGCAAAGCCTAAAGGCAGAAGGCTCGTTTGTTTGGACTACCATCTCACATGTGAGAACAACTCCACCTAAGTGAGGTCTTAAAGTACTTGAGAAATATCTGTAAAGGAAAAATATCTGTTAATTCCACATTGTAAACGTCAACTACATTAAATGATCCATTTTTTTCATCTTCGGATGTTCTGCCCAAAGCATATACAATACAGGGAGCAGCATGGGGTGGGTTAACTTATTTGCCTTCCTCCACCTCTCCCTTTCTTTTTTGTTTAGTTATCTGCTCATAAACTGCCTAGTGAGACCTTCAATCCAGTAAATATGCCAACAGAAAGCCTTTGAAACAAACACAGATGAAAAGGACCCTCTGGAATGTCAACCACCTCAAATCTCTTTTCCATTCCTCTCCAGCCAAGCAGCTTATAATCTCATGGCCCCCCTTGATGGAGGAGGCACTGCTTCCAGCTAAGATGCATGACAACTGCCTCAACTTTCTAATACCCCGGCTCCTGGGAACTTTCTTGTGCTGCTGCTGCTGAATCCCCATCCTTTCATCATCTCCTTCAGTAAGCAATTCTTTCAGGATGAACCATTTCCAACTGAAACTATAAACAGTAGATCCGAGAAATGCATTTTCAATCCTCATGTTTGCTGGCAGCAAATTTGGGGCGTTAGAGACACTACTCTCTGCAACCCCATCCTCAGCATCTCACAGAGTCTGCCTGTGGGGTATCTAACAAATAAATTGTCTTTCTTTCCACCTCTATCTCTTACGTATATGAATGAATACACAAGTATGTGCATGTATTCCCTCTGCCAACAGTGGCAGTTTTAAAGTACCATCAGTTCAGTTCAGCTGCTCAGTCATGTCTGACTCTTTGCAACCCCATGGACTGCAGCACACCAGGCCTCCCAGTCCATCACCATACTTTGGTTTTACAGAAGCAATGCATGACATATATTTGAGTCATAGGATTCTCAGTAGGTCTGCTAGAGTTACAGCAGATCTTGAAATGTGTCTTAAAAGGATGACAACAAAGCTGTTATTAAAATGCCTATTTTAATAACAGGCTTCAGAGCTTTCTGAAAATCTAATAAAATTAACGTACCTCTGATTAATGTCAATTAAGATATCACGCTTATATGCACAGACATTAAGAATAAATGTTACCAAAAAAGAGAATCATCAAGCGGCTTCCTTTCCATGGCCTACTTAAGTTACAAATATCTACCCAAGCTTTTCATTAGCAAGTCTATATGGGTCATATAACTCTCCCCTGACTCTGTTTCTGCTTCTAATTGATTATGTATTGCTAAGGAAGAGTGTCTAGAGGTTTTCCACAAGGTTTAGAGCCTTAAGGACAGAAGTTAGAAGTTACACTGAACTGCTGTTGAACATACATCTCAAAATTTAACCCAAAATTTAAATTAATATCCAATGGAGGGGGACTTCCCTGGTGTCTCAGTGGTAGAGAATTCACCTGCCCATGCAGGGTTCAACCCCTGATCCCGCAAGGTCCTGCATGCTGTAGGGCAACTAAGTCTGTGAGTCTGTGCACCACAACTATTGAGCATGTGCTCTAGAGCCCGGGAACTGCAGCTGAAGCCTCGCACCTTAACTGCTAGACTCCACGCACCCCAGAGCCCGTGCTCAGCAACCAAGAGAAGCCGGTGCGCCACAGCTAGAGAGTAGCTCCTACTTGTCACAACTTGAGAAAACACCCACAGCAATGAAGACCCAGTACGGCCAAATATATACACACACCTCTCCAATGGAGGACTAATTGCATTGCTATGGTCAATATTAGTAACTATATTATTCAACAAATATTAATATAAATCTACTATATGCCAGGTACAGTGCTAGGCATGGGAGTACAAATGAAAAAACAAACAAACAAACAGGCTTAATTCTCAAGAAGCTAAAATCTCATAAGGCATCGAAGGAAGTGATAAAGTAACTATGATACTCTATGCAAAGGATGATGCTAAGGAGAGGACAGTTCCCTCACTGTGGAAGGCACTCTGGCTCACTGTGGAAGGCAATGTAAATCAGAACATGGGGTCTACAAACTTCCAGGACAAGGTGACATATAAACTAAAACTCAAAGAGGAACAGGAGTTTGGTGAAGAAAGGAGAAACAGTGATTCGGGATGAAACACTGGTACATGCAAAGGCCAGCACAGAGCAAAAACTTGGTGAGTTTAGGTACTTAAAGTATTTCAAGTAAGGCTGAAACCAGACAAGCACTTACCACTGCAGATAATGAAGCTTCAGCTTCAAGGGCTCCTCACTTGCACCAGCCCTTTCCAAAACCCTGAAAGTAACCCTATCAATGGATTCAAATGTTTATATGTGTCCAAGAAAGAGTTATCCTGATGGGCCTGAGACCCCTCTCCTTGGAAAGCCCTGCTTGTGAGGTTGGCTTTTGGCTGACATCTGGGAAATTAGATTTCAGGAGAGTTTCCACCATCCCATACACAAGAGTGATTCACTGTACCTAAATTCCTTATAGAGACAAAATGGTTTGTGCTGAACACTTGCTTTCCTTCTGCAAGTTTGGGATTTGGGTACACGCTGGACAGAGGATGTCTACATGACCAGCTTCCAATAAAAAGCTCGGCACTGAGTCTCTAAGAAGCTTGTCTGGTGGGCATATTTCCCACTTGTCACAATCTGTTCCTTGAAGAATTAAGCATGTCCTGTGACTCTACTGGGAGAGAACTCTTGAAAGTTTGCACCTGGTTTCCCTTGGATTTTGCCTAGTGAAACTTTCCTCTTCTTGGATTTTTCCTTGGATACTTTTACTATAATAAATCATAGCAGTGAAGCTGTAAGTCCTTCTAGCATATCATCAAACCTGGAAGTTCTTGGAGACCCCCAACACAAGAAGTTTTATAAAATGATCAAAGATAAAGTGGATTTTTATTCTTTTTTTTTAAAGGAGGGGCCCCAAATTCCCGAGTCTTTTAGTCTCACAAAATCTGGATCCTCTGCTGGATAGGTGGGTGGGGCACGCTAGTGCCAGTGGGGTGTGTAATCAGATATCAGGTTAGTGAGGCAACAGGATAGCCACTGCAAAGGTCAAAACATATGGTAGAAATAAGTATCACTTTCTCTGTAAATGTATCTGTATGATTTGGGACCTAAGTTAGAAATCAAGGAACTGTTGCTATTACATGAAAAATGATACAATACTTCTCATAGGAAAATCACTGTTTGAGAGAGGGAAGGGAGGGCAGAGTAACAGGAGATTGTTTACAGCCTCTGTAGGTCATGGTCAAATTTATGTAAATGAAGTTTGCTTCATAAAGTCCTAGAGCTTCTGGAGCTATGAAGTTCATTATATCAGCCAGCTTAAGAATAACTCAGAAGGGCAGAAACTTGCCAATATAAGTGAAGTAGATAAAATTAATGACTTTAATTTACAAAATATAGGGGTTCAAATACCTATCATGGGAAGGTTAGAGCCTAAAAACTGCTGGCTACAGCTCCTAATCTGGGAGAGAAGCCTGGGGCTCTTTTTAGAACTCGGACCTAGAGTTACTTCAACAAATAGTCATAGCTCAGCAAAACTGTCCCTTGCACTAATCAGGTGCATTAATAAAATCGCCACTACTTTAGCTATTTACATATACTTTATTAGAAGATGTGAGGCTTTTATGAATCACTGTAAACATAATTTGGCAAATATTTACTGACCCTTGGCTCTGAATGTACAAGGTTCTACCTAGTGCAGCGATTGCTATCGTTTGCTACAAAGGCCCCTGCATACGTGTGTGCACGCGAAGTTCCTCAGTTGTGTCTGTGTCTGACTCTTTGTGACCCCAGGGACTGTAGCCCACCAGGCTCCTCTGTCCATAGGATTCTTCAGGCATGAATACTAGAGTAGTTCCCATGCTTTCCTCCAAGGGATCTTCCAGACCCAGGGACTGAATCTGCATCTCTTACATCTCTAGCATGGGCAAGCAGGTTCTTTACCACTAGCGCCACCTGTGAAGCCCCTACACTAAAACACTCATTCCCCCAGTTGCTGTTGGGCATGTTGGCTGCTGACAGCTAAGAATGAGGGCCTCCTTAGGAACTGTCCGGGTGAAAGGGATCTGCTTCTTCCTTCCTGGATGCCTGCTGCATCCAATGACCGGTCCACACGGGGGTAGAAAAGTCCAGCCTCACTGCCTCAATCTGGGGAAAACAGTATGTTGTCCAAGCCTCAGAGCTCCTTGTGGGCCCAGCTGAGGCTTTCCACTTCTCCTTCTGCACAGTCCTGCTCTCCACACTCCCTTACAAGTGTTGATTTCAAGAGGACTAGTCGGCAGCCCACCTTAAGCAAATCTCATTTCAGACTACACTTACTGTGGAAAATTAACTAAGCACAGTCAGTACAAATGGACTAAAAATGACACTGACACTGTCTCATAACTTAAGGAACTTTACAAATTAAATGGGAATCCAAGTATGGCAAGAGTGTCTGCTCCGCAAAAGCAGGGGTAGGTAACAAAATGCATGAACAACAAAGCAGCCTATGGTGAGTGTGACGGCAGGAGTTGTTCAGTCGCTCTGTCATGTCCAACTCTTTGCAACCCCACGGACTGCAGCACATCAGGCTTTCCTGTCCTTCACGATCTCCTGGAGTTTGTTCAAACTCATGTCCATTGAGTCAGTGATGCCATCCAACCATCTCATCTTCTGTCACCCCCTTCTCCTCCTGCCATCAATCTTTCCCAGCATCAAGGTCTTTTCCAATGAGTCAGCTCTTTGCATCAGGCGGCTCAAGTCTTGGAGACAATAGTAGTATATAGGTCCAATGAAGAAGAAGTAAAACTTTGTTAGGTGAATAGAGATATTTCATAGGTATATTTTGAAACAGTCCTTGAAAATCTAGAAATTATTGGCATTTTAATAGAGCCAGTGTTTGCCATTCAGGCAGGAGAAACAGTGAAAACATAAGGGGCAGGTGGGGGAAAGAAAGCGTATATGTGGCTAGTGAAAAAGGTAATGACGACATTGTGGAGACTTGTGAATGCCAAGGGAAAATGACATCTCTAATGGTCATTCATGGTGTTTGAACATGGGGGTGATTTACCTAGATTGGGCTTAGAGGAAGACAAAGCTGGAAGCCAAACTGGAGCAGTATGGCTCTAGAGTCTTCTCCAGTACTAACCCATTCCAGGACCACCACTTGGGATAAGAAACCAGGAGACAAATGCCAAGGATTCTTAGTACTGATAACGGCAGGCTAGGGTAGGGCATGGGAGGAAGACCAATCCATACAGGTTGGTGGTGTCCCTATACAAAGCACACTCAGATCGTGAGTGAAGAAACCTATCTAGGTCTGAGCAACAGAAAGCAGGAGTGAAAACAAGTTCAAGGAGTTTAGGACAGGCTAGAGGTCAATGCATGACATACAGGATTACACGCAGTCTCCAGTTCAGGTCAGGGGCCCAGAAGAGCCAGAATAGAGATGATGGGATGATAGAATTAGGGATGGATGAGGGACCGGATGTCATGCTCTGGACAAAAACAAGTTCATTAGTTATCAAAACAGTATATATAATGTTAGGGCTCAGAACAGGCTGCTCCAATGTAGGCCACAATGGTATATTGATTATTTCGAACTAAAGTTACTTGAGAAATAGCTGGTGGGGAAAATCACATAAAATACATTCTGAACTCCACCCACCCCGGCCCCTGTCTTCCTCAAAAGTGGGAAATAACTCTCCCATGTGAAAACATCATCTCTGTAGCAGGAAGACAGAATCTCCTGAGTTACGGAATTCAAGACTAAGAAAGCTGTATGAACCACCGTAGTCACGTGTCATGTCTTCATTAGTCTGTTACCTCAAGTACAAGCCCCTTTGTTAAATCTTCACAAACAATTGTTTCTTTGTTGAAAAATAATATATAAACTGCCTGCTTTAGTCACTTCCGGGGTCCCATCTTTAAGAGACCCCTATGCACATAAATTCAGTTTTTTTTTTTTTTTCCCTTCTGTTAATGTGTCTTGTGTCAATCTGTTTATTAGACCAGACAAAAGAATGTGAAGGGGTTCGGGGGAAGATTTCCCCTCCTTGACAACACAAGTCAATAAAATGAAAGCCCTTACGTGGCCAAGCTGAAGGAAAGCAGTGAGCGTTGTGGCTGCTACAGGTGAAAAGATAGAAATCAGATGAAGACTTTCAGCTTCAAAAGAAAGACAGGTTCTCACGATGGTGTGGCTGAAGGTAAAATGTAAGTAGAAACCGATTTATTAAGTTAAACTAAAAATAACTCAATATTATTTTTTTCACTAGGGAATCAACACCCATTAATATGTAGAAAATGCTATAAATTTGACAGAGGCAACCATGACTGGTCACAGCTTAGCTGGGCAGGGAGTTAGGTCAATTTCACAAGCGACCATCTGGAATCTGGCATGAGTGCCAGGAGGGGAAGGGTGCCTCCTATCGGGCTGCTGAGGTACTACAGCCATTCGTGGAGCCCTTCGTCGAGGCAGAAGGCATCTGCCAGCAGGGCTCAGTAAAAATAGCAACATCACCTCTACGCATGGCTCTCTTCCATTCCCCCACACTTGAGCCATCTCTCCACAGGAAAGCTGGGACTGAGCAAGCCACAGACTCAATCTGGACGTGTCGCAGACCACCTGTCTAATCAGACACCAGGAGATGCTTTCGTGCTAGAGCCGGTCTTCCTTCTGTCCACACAATTGAAAATTCACACTCCGTTATAAAAATGGAATGGAGTCGCTTCTCTGAATGACTAGAATCCAGGTGGATTTCACATGATCTTGACTGGAGTGACTGCAAAAGCCGGACTACCTGGCCCGTTGCCCCAGGTGGATGACCTTCATTAAGGAGGATGCCAGCATCACAGCCTCACACTCAAAATTATCCTGAAGCTCAGGAGTTTTTAGCCAACAATTCTAATGAAGATATGCTCATATGTGAACATTTTGTCAGGTCACCGCTCCGTGGAATTGGGCTGACTGTGAGCAATTTTTAAGATAAAATATTTTTTAAAAAGATAATAAAATGTAATAGAACCTGAGTGATAAAGATGAAATTCCATATGCAGTAAAATAGAGCTTGATGAGGTGATGGTCAAAAGCAGAATGTTTCCTCAGAACTCTGAGATGTTAGAAACAGAGCAATATTGTTTTCAAAGTGCAGTGCTTCCTGTATGTAACCAAATTTTACAAGGAAACAGAAACAAAAAAAAAAAGTTGTGGTCTTGGTTGACAGGAGCTAAAATAAATGAGTTGTTGGAAGAGCAAGTGACTAACTGATCACTGATTCTACTCTATGATTTTCAAAGTTGTGTCACATCACCCCCAGACTCTGGGGACCAGATGACACGGTTTAGAGAAACCAGCATCCCACTTTTCATCTCTCAGAAGACCCTTTCTCAGGGAAGGCTTCCATCTTTCTTCCCTTCTGGACTGCCACCTGAGTTATCCCTCAGAAAACAACAGATGACTTGCTCATGTTATTCCTCTCCCAAATTTATAATTAAATCAAGTTATCCTTCAAAATAAGTTCAAAAGCTCAGTGGACCAGAAAATGTTTCCTCAGACTGAAAAATATTCTTCATCGTTGCCTACATCCACCAACTAATTGACCTGCCAGTCCTACAGGCTCTCCAAGAACTCCCCAAAATGAACAAAGATGAAGCATGAATGGGCCCGAAGTACATGACTGAAATGTGCAATACAGGCTCCAATGTGATGAAAGAAGGAAAGTTAAACTCACTGAGTGATCTCAGCTCACCAGCTGAGATAGACTTAAAATAACTCAGCCAACTCTAGTTTTGTTGACATATGGAATGTTGCATAGAATCTCAAACTCAAGCTCAAAAGCTACCAAACTCAACCTACCAAAAATCAGGGAAAGAGTCTAAAACTGACTGAATACCTACTATATCACTTAGAAATTACACTCTCTCTCAAACTCAAATGCTGCTGTTAGAAACTTCCTTTCTCTTTCTTATTCATTTTCTTCTAGCATAATTTTCCTTATTATTAATACAGTGTTTCAGAGGTTGAGTGGTAGAGCCAGACTGCTTAGGTTTGTATACTAAAATTCCACTTACTCACTGCATAATCTTGATTAAGTCAGTAAGACTCCATATGCCTCTGTTTTACCACCTTATAGGTTAAGGAGAATAATGCCTGTGCCTTGAAGTTCTGGATTGCATGAGCTGGGACATAAGGATTCAGAACGGTGTGGAGCACACATCGCTACTGTTCTCTCTTATATTTATTTGCCCCAAAGATTTTTTTGTTCCTAATCATTACGTGACACTTGTATGCCTGTCACAAAATAGGTTCCCAATAAATACTTGGGTAAGTGGATGGATTTAATTTAATCCACATACTAGCTTTGTGAGGTAGGACTCTATTATCATTCTGAAGGTAAATGAGGAATTTATACTTTCAAAAAGAAATATATACGTGAAACATTACAGAGATTACTCAAAAAATTAAAAACTGAACTACCATATGATACAGCAATTCTACTTCAGGGTACATGGCTGAAAAACAAAACATAATCACTATCTCAAAAAAAAAATCATTGAAACATATTTACAATAGCTAAGACATGAACCTTAGCTCATGTAGGGCTACCCAGCACAGACGGGTCATGGTGAAGAGTTCTGACAAAACGTGGTCCACTGGAGAAGGGAATGGCAAACCACTTTAGTATTCTTGCCTTAAGAACCCCATGAACAGTATGAAAAGGCAAAAAGATACGACGCTGAAAGATGAACTCCTCAGGTCGGTAGGGGTCCAATATGCTACTGGAGGAGAGTGGAGAAATAACTCCAGAAAGAATTAGGAGATGGAGCCAAAGCGAAATCAGCAGCCAGTTGTGGATGTGACTGGTGATGGAAGTAAAGTTTGATGCTGCAAAGAACAAAATATAGGAACCTGGAATGTTAGGTCCATAAATCAAGGTAAATTGGAATTGGTCAAACAGGAGATGGCAAGAGTGAACATAGACATTTTAGGAATCAGTGAACTAAAATGGACCAGAATGGGTGATTTTAATTCAGATGGCCATTATATCTACTGCTGTGGGCAAGAATCCCTTAGAAGAAATGAAGTAGCCCTCACAGTCAACGAAAGGGTCTGAAATGCAGTACTTGGGTGTAGTCTCCCTAGGCAAACTATTCAGTATCGTAGTAATCCAAGTCTATGCCCCAACCGCTAATGTTGAAGAAGCTGAAGTTGAACAGTTCTATGAAGACCTATAAGACCTTTTAGAACTAACACCAAAAAAAAAAAAAAAAAGATGTCCTTTTCATCATAGGGGACTCAAATGCAAAAGTAGGAAGTCACGAGATACCTGGAGTAACAGGCAAGATTGGCCTTGGAGTACAGAATGAAGCAGGGCAAAAAGCTAACAGAGTTTTGCCAAGAGAACACACTGGTCATAGCAAACACCTTCTTCCAACAACACAAGAGAAGACTCTACACATGGTCATCAACTGATGGTCAATACCAAAATCAGATTGATTATACTCTTTGCAGTTGAAGACAGAGAAGCTCTATACAGTCAGCAAAACCAAGACCAGGAACTGACTGTGGCTCAGATCATGAACTCCTTATTGCAAAATTCAGACTTAAATTGAAAAAAGTAAGGGAAAACACTAGGCTATTCAGATATAATGAAAATCAAGTCCCTTTTGATTATACAGTAGAAGTTACAAATAGATTCAAGGGATTAGATCTGATAGAATGCCTGAAAAACTATAAATGGAGGTTTGTGACTTTGTATAGGAGGTGATCAAGACCATCCCCAAGAAAAAGAAATGCAAAAAAGGCAAAATGGTTGTCTAAGGAGGCCTTACAAATAGCTGTGAAAAGAAGAGAAGCGAAAAGCAAAAAAGAATAGGAAAGATATATCCATCTGAATGTAGAGTTCCCAAGAATAGCAAGGAGAGATAAGAAAGCCTTCCTAAGGGAACAATGCAAATAGAGGAAAACAATAGAATGGGAACGACTAGAGATCTCTTCAAGAAAATTAGAGATACCAAGGGAACACTTCATGCAAACACGAGCACAATAAAGGACAGAAATGGTATGGACCTAACAGAAGCAGAAGATATTAAGAAGAGGTGGCAAGAATGCACAGAAGAACTATACAAAACAGATCTTAATGTCCCAGATAACCACGATGGTGTGATCACCCACCTAGAGCCAAACATCCTGGAATGCGAAGTCAAGTGGGACTTAGGAAGCATCACTATGAACAAAGCTAGTGGAGGTGATAGAATTCTAGTTGAGCTATTTCAAATCCTAAAAGATTTCAAATCCTATTTCAAACCTTAAGATTTCAAAATTCAAATCCTGCACTCGATATGCCAGCAAATTTGGAAAACTCAGCAGTGGCCACCAGGACTGGAAAAGGTCAGTTTTCATTCCAGTTCCAAGGAAAGACAATGACAAAGAACGCTCAGGCTACCTCACAATTGCATTCATCTCACACGATAGCAAAGTAATGCTCAAAATTCTCCAAGCTGGGCTTCAGCAGCAGAGAAGACAATGGCACCCCACTCCAGTACTCTTGCCTGGAAAATCCCATGGATGGAGGAGCCTGGTAGGCTGCAGTCCATGGGGGTTGCTAAGAGTCGGACACGACTGAGAGACTTCACTTTCACTTTTCACTTTCATGCATTGGAGAAGGAAATGGCAACCCACTTCAGTATTCTTGCCTGGAGAATCCCAGGGACAGGGGAGCCTGGTGAGCTGCCGTCTATGGGGTTGCACAGAGTCGGACACAACGGAAGCAACTTCATAGCAGCAGCAGCAGCAGGCTTCAGCAGTACATCAACAGAGAGCTTCCAGATGTTCAAGCTTGATTAAGAAAAGGCAGAGAAACCAGACATCAAATTGCCAACATCTGTGGATCATAGAAAAAGCAAGCGAGTCCCAGAAAAACATCTACTTCTACTTTATTGACTATGGCAAAGCCTTTGACTGTGTGGATGACAACAAACTCCGGAAAATTCTTGAAGAGATGGGAATATCAGACCACTTGACCTTCTTCCTGAGAACTGTGTATACAGGTCAATAAGCCAGAGTTAGAACTGGACATGGAACAACAGACTGGTTCCAAATTGGGAAAGGAATATGTCAAGGCTGTATGTTGTCCCTGTGCTTATTTAACTTATATGCAGAGTACCTCATGCAAAATGTTGGGCTGGATGAAGCACAAGCTAGAATCAAAATGCGAGTGGAAATATCAATAACCTCGGATATGAAGATGACACCACCCTTATGGCAGAAAGCAAAGAGGAACTAAAAAGCCTCTTGATGAAAGTGAAAGAGGAGAGTGGAAAAAGTTGGCTTAAAACTCAACATTCAGAAAACTAAGATCATGGCATCTGGTCCCATCACTTCATGGCAAATAGATGCAGAAACAATGAAAGCAGTGACAGATTTTGTTTTCTTGGGCTCTGAAATCACTGCGGATGGTGACTGCAGCCATGAAAATAAAAGACACTTGCTCCTTGGAAGAAAAGCTATGACAAATCTAGACAGTGTATTAAAAAGCAGAGACATTACTTTGTCAACAAAGGTCTGTCCAATCAAAGCTATGGTTTTTCCAGTAGTAATATATGGATGTGAGAGTTGGACCATAGAGAAAGCTGAGCAGCAAAGAATTGATGCTTTCAAACTGTGGTATTGGAGAAGACTCTTGAGAGTCCCTTGGACTGCAAGGAGATCAAGCCAGTCAATCTTGAAATCAGTCCTGAATATTCATTGGAAGGACTGATGCTGAACCTGAAACTCCAATACTTTGACCGCCTTATTGAAGAACTGACTCATCAGGAAAGACCCTGATGCTGGGAAAGATTGAAGGTGGGAGGAGAAGGGGACGTAAGAGGATGAGATGTTTGGATGGCATCACCGACTCAATGGACATGAGTTTGAGCAAGCCCCAGGAGTTGGTGATGGACAGGGAAGTCTGGCGTGCTGCAGTCCGTGGGGTTTCAAAGAGCTGGACATGACTGAGTGACTGAAGATATGAACCTAAGTGTTTAATACACACAGAGAGAAACACTACCCAGCCATAAGAAAGGAATCCTGCCATTTGCAGGAATATGGATGGACCTGAAGGGCATCATGCTAAGTAAAATGAGTCAGAGAAAGACGAATACTGTAAGAACTCAATTATATGTGGAATCAAAGAGTGAAAAATAAATTCCTTGTAGAAACAGAACAAATTGGTAGGTGGCCAGAGGCAGTGGGGTAGGCAGTGGGGGAAGTGGATGAAGAAACCAAAGATGCAAAACTTCCAGGTACAAGATATACAAGTTTTGGCAATTACTGTACAGCATGGTGACTAGAGTAAACCCTCCTGCTGAGAAAATAGATTTTCAGGTTCTCATCACAAAAAAGGCATAGTCGGTAACTATGTAAAGTGATGGATGTTAACTAAATTTACTGTGGCAATCATTTCAAAATATATACATATATCAAATCATTATGTTGTATACTTTAATATGAAGGTACATGTCAAAGAAAAGAAGAAGAAATGGAGCTAGTCAGCAGAACAGATATTTGAAAGAAAGCGTGCACACTTTTCCACTGCACCACACAGAGAAATGCAAGGCTTTGCTATACAAAAAAAAACAACTGCACGAAAGCTTCACTTGGGTAAATGTCCAACAGACAGCTCAGTACAAAGTGTCTCTGTGTTCTGTTTCATTTTGGAGAGTCTTATTGTAACTCGGTAATTAGGTATCTCATCCTCAGACTTCTATTTCTAGCATCTGTTCTGTTGCTATAATGAGTACATCCAAGTGAAGGATGGTGAAAATCAGGGTTTCCCATAACTGGACTGTGGTTGAAAAAAAAAAGGAAAGACTGTGGATTGGAGAGGGAGGGCAGGAACAAAAGGAGCCATAAATACAGACAAACTTGGGAAAATGGTCTTCACAAAGTGGTGAGGAATCATGCTACCCACACCAATGTTTCCCTTTAGAGAGGCTTGAGCAGGAGAGAGCTGTGATTCAAAAATAATAGTATCCACGCTGGGTCTGTTCCCAGCTGTCACACTGAAGTCAAACTGCTCTGTCGGCCCACCTCAGACCCCAGAGAGAAGAACTTGGAAGAGGCTGAAAGGAGCTGCACAGCTGACAAGAAAGCAGATTAAAAATACAGGGAGAAAAGCTGCCACATTATGGTCATGGAAAATGCCTGTTACACGATGCCTCTGTCACCTTCTCACATCGGCCAAAGAGAGGACATTCTCTTCTGGGCCAAGAAATCTGGCTTGTATGGAGAAATAAAGGGCATGTTGTATTGAAGATGCTCTCAAGTTGGGAGTTTATTTGCTGCTTTTAACACCAACAAAAATAGAGCGCAGTAGAAATGCACTTTCAAGATTGCATCAGTGTGTTTTGAGATAGGATCCTTACAGTGTGCTCTGCACTTAAAGGATGATATGCTTTCGTGCTTATTAAAGTGGTGACAGAAGCAAAAGGAGCCCCATGCTAAATAACTAGCTTTTTACATATAAACACATACGGCTAAATCATATGTCATCCTTTCGTCTTTACAATTAAACCTTGCTGTATCTAGTTCTCAACATTCATAATGGTCTTAAGACCTGTTATTGCTGAGGGGTTATTAACATACAATTTTAAAAAATTCTAATTCAAATGTGCATATGCATATATGAGCTATGAATCGAGATCCATAACTCTTTGCTAATAAATCCATAGTGCCTGCTGCAAGTGCACTCTAGGTAAGTACACTTTACTGCTCTGTCGAAGCAATTAATTAGCTAAAGCTGCGCATATTCCTGCCAGAGCAATCAGGAGCCACAGCCAAACAGGAGAGGAGATACAGAAATGGCAGAGGAGAGCCAAAGGGTGATAACACAGCTCAGGACAGAGAAGAATAAAAATAATTACTTGAAGGTCTGCAATATACCTGTAACTCAGAAATCACATTCTTAGAAAGTGAGAGAAACAATAAAGGGTCACACCCTTATACATAGTTCTCACTGAGGCAACTATTTCATACTTGTGGGTACTCAGACCCGGAGAAGACAAAGAGCTGAGACGCTACAGGGTGCAAAGCTCTAGAGCTAAGTCCTTTGTTACTGAAGTTCCTTCTTCCTTGCTTCCTACACCGTCCTCCTCCCCTCTAGACAGTCACTCATACTTACTTTCACAATGCTCAAGAAGTTGTATATATGCAGATGTGCATATATGTAGATTATACATACACACACACACCCACACGCTCAGTCATGTCCAACTCTTTGTGACCCCATGGACTGTAGCCAGCCAGGCTTCTCTCCACAGGATTTTCCAGGCAAGAATACTGGAGTGGGTTGCCATTTCCTTCTGCAGGGGATCTTCCCAACCCAGGGATCAAATCTGTGTCTCTTGCATCTCCTGCGCTGGCAGGCGGAATCTTTACCACTGAGCTACCAGAGAAGCCTCATATATACATACACACATTCACTTGGTTGTATCAAGAAAAAATACGAACGCTTTTTAAATTATGCATTTAGTATTTCAGAACTTAAAAGTATAGGTTTCAAATGAAAAAATAGCCAACTGTGTATAATATGACATGTCAGACAGACAGAAATAATTTAGCAATATATCCAGGACAGAGGCCAGAGCAAGTGAAGTACTTGGTGTGCGTGTGCACTGGTCATCTCAGCAGACCCAGCAAAGTCCCCAGAGCTTCTCAGTCTGAGGGTTCACGTGTGTGCGTGTGTGCGTGTCCACCTGAGAGGAATGGCAGTGAGAAGTGAAGAAGGAGCAGGGCAGTAAAAGATACGAGTGTTAATGGAAATACTACAGAGACGATCACTTTTGTAGAAATAATGAGGGGCTGTGTGCTGTGGAAGATTGTGAGCAAAAGTGCCTAAGGGGAGGGTGAAAATAAGAACACATTAACGTCAGTCTGTGGGATTTTCCTGGTTCACTTTCCAAACCTGGGTCACTTTTCTATTCATGGAAGAGGACAAATGACTCAAGACCAGGGGCTACTCAGCACTGAAGATACGAGCAGACCTCCACACTGATGCCCAGAGATCGCTAGTTGGTCAAAAGCAGGCAGATAATTGAATACACACAACCAACATTCCAAGTGTAATAACACAGATACCACTGTACGTAACCAGAGAGAGCAGAGAGACTATGATAAACCACATAAGAGAATGTTTTTCCTCCTAGGCTGGTAACACTGGAGGTTTTTAAAACATTAGTAATATAATAGCAAACACGTATTTAGCATTTACTAAATGAGTGGCAGGTGGCAGTTATTTCTATGTACTCTACTTGAATTTTGCCCTCAAAACAATCTTGTAGAGTAGGTATCATTATTGCCACTTTACAGGTGTGGAAAATGAATCATTGAGAGGTTAAGTGCTGGGATCCAGGTTCATGGGTGTTCCCTGAGGAGTAGGGATCTGAACCCAGGCAGTCTGACTCCATGCTACATTGCCTATGGCAACAATATCGATGGCTGAGCACTTTACTATGCCCTCAGTTCTGCTCTAAACAATCTACTCATATAATTTAATGTTTTTGTGTAGCCCCATGAGAAAGCTAGGCATCCCAGTGGATCAGAGGTAAAGAATCTGCCTGCCAATGCAGGAGTTACAGGAGATGTGGGTTCGATCCTTGTGTTGGGAATATACCCTGGAGTAGGAAATGACAATCCGCCCCAGTCTTCTTGCCTAGGAAGTTCCATGGACAGAGGAGCCTGGCAGGCTACAGTCCATGGGGTTAAAGAGTCAGATGTGAGTGAGCACACATGCACTTATGAGGATGATACCCCATTTGCACACATATGAAAACTAAGGCCTAAAACATGCCAAGGTAATATACATCTTCTAAATGCCAGAGATTAGACTGAAACCTTGGCCTGTGATATGTTCAAGGACCAGGTGGCAACAGAGGTCCAAGTCCTTTTATAATTTATAAATAAGGATTATAATCTATACATCTATATAAGCTATAATCTATAAATATAGGTTATAAATATAAAATAAACCCCTGCTTTATTTACACTTTTACATGAACTACTGACATCTTCTTCAGTTCAGTTCAGTCACTCAGTCATGTCCAACTCTTTGCAACCCCATGAAGGGCAGCATGCCAGGCCTCCCTGTCTATCACCAACTCCTGGAGTCCACCCAAACCCATGTCCATTGAGTCGATGATGCCATCCAGCCATCTCATCCTCTGTCGTCCCCTTCTCCTCCTGCCCTCAATCTTTGCCAGCATCAGGGTCTTTTCCAATGAGTCAGTTCTTTGCATCAGGTGGCCAACGTATTGGAGTATCAGCCTCAACATCAGTCCTTCCAATGACATCCTCTTAATCTCATGTAAAGCCTTTGGTTCCACCCTGAGCTCTCACACCATTCAAATGATTATGCCACCCCAATCATATACCCATTGAAGCTCATATGCTTGAGCTTATGAAAGAAGGTATACAGCTATTTTATTAAATGGCATATGTTTAAATACTACATGCTTCCCTCTTGATCTCCACCCTTTATTTAAATGAACTTATATTTAAAATATCTATATCTAAATTATCATTTTACTGGCACATCTGTCAAATGTCACCTCCTAGTGATATCTTGAGAGAAGAGTGAGTTTCCTAGAGTCTAGAATATTTTGACATCTTTCCATTCACTAACGCTGGGAGACATGAATTTGGAGATTTCACTTTCTAGCTTAACTAACCCCACACTCAAAATGGCCTCAACTACTTCAGAAAAGAAACCCACAGATTGCAAGAAATAAAGGTAAAGCAAGTAAAAGCAAATAATTTTCAATAATCAATCTGGTAGGAGTTTCTTGCTTGACAGAATATGAATATGAAGTAAAATTTATAATATATAACCATTTCTAATATGGCTCTTTTAAAATATATTTATAATTTTTAGAAAAACAAATATTGTGATATTGGAAAAGACAGAATGATTTAAAATATGAATTCACATATGAAATTCTATGTATTTCATATGTAATCTCTTTATTATAAATCCTTTTGTGTTTATAAGTATATAATACGCTGCTGCTGCTTCTAAGTCGCTTCAATTGTGTCCAGCTCTGTGCGACCCCATAGGCGGCAGCCCACCAGGCTCCCCCGTCCCTGGGATTCTCCAGGCAAGAACACTGGAGTGGGTTGCCATTTCCTTCTCCAATGCATGAAAGTGAAAAGTGAAAGTGAAGTCGCTCAGTCGTGTCCGACTCTTAGCGACCCCATGGACTGTAGCCTACCAGGCTCTTCCATCCATGGGATTTTCCAGGCAAGAGCACTGGAGTGGGGTGCCATTGCCTTCTCCATATAATATGCTAGTACAGTATAAAAGCTACAAATAAATCTGTAGTACATGCTAAATATATTTTATTACTAGGGATGAAAGATCAAAAGAGTTTATAATACTTTATTCTATTCCAGTAAGTGTCTCAGACAGTAGAGTGTCTGCCTGCAATGCAGGAGACCCGGGTTCAATCCCTGGGTCGGGAAGATCACTGGAGCAGGAAATGGCAACCCACTCCAGTATTCTTGCCTGGAAAATTCCGTGGATTGAGGAGCCTGGTGGGCTACAGTCCACAGGGTCGCAAAGAGTCGGACACGACTGAGCGACTTTGCTTCGCTTCGCTTGACACATTATCTTAATTTTGGGAGCTATTGTATATAAAATACTAACTAAGACTGAATTCCTTTTAATAAGTAAACCAGTTATATAAAAAAATAGTGAACTAGATCACATGGTTCTGACATTTTGTCCTACTTCCGCCAGTTGCTAGCTAAAAATGGCACTGGAAGTCACTGTTCAATGAATAAAGCTATGACCATGCTTGACACTCTCTAGTCTTCATATACGTTAATTTTATTCTTCACAACAATCCCATGAAATAAGTGACTAATCCAGTAGGAAAAATAACTGGAAGAAAAAAATGAGTTGTCACTAAGGAAAGAAATGATAGTCAAACAACACAAAGCTATTATTTTGCCCATTACCATTACTTTGCAAAAATAGATTGTAATATATTTCACCCAATATCAAGGAAGACATAGAAGCCAGTATTCTTATTATTACTCATTAACAGTGCATCCTTGGGCAAGTTAATTAACATCTCAGGAGTACAATTTCTTCAAATTCAATTCTTCAATTTCTTTTGTATAATGAGAACAATAATACCATATATCTTAAGGACTGTTGTGAGAATTAAGTATGCTAATTCATGTAAAAGTTTATTCACAAGAGTCCATGGCACATAAGAACCCAATAAGTGTTAACTATCCTACATTGCTGATGACAAAAATTCTGTTAGAATATAAATTGGAAGTATGTATCAAAAGCCATAGAGAGAAACCACCCCTGAATAAGCCACCCCTGAAACTCATTCTACCCTAAAGAAAATATACAATATTTTGGAAAAATAGAAACATATAGACACAAAGCTACGCACTGTCAGCGTATTTATAATAGCAATAAAATGTGGGAAAAGGAAACGCCGTACATGGGAAGGATTGCCTAACAATATATGATATGTTTCCCATTACAGGAATATACTAAAACTTCAAAGGGATCTTAGAGTCTGGATCTTAGACTGTGTAAAATATGGAAACATTTTGTCGCAATCTTATATGAACACTCCAGTGTTCTTGCCTGGAGAATCCCAGGAACGGGGGAGCCTGGTGGGCTTCCGTCTATGGGGTTGCACAGAGTTGGACACGACTGAAGTGACTTAGCAGCAGTGTATATATGTTAATCCCAATCTCCCAATTCATTCAACCTCTCCTTACCCTCTTTGTGTCCATAAGTCTGTTCTCTACATCTGTGTCTCTATTTCTGATTTGCAAATAAGTTCATCTGTACCAATTTTTTAGATTTCACACGTAAGCAGTGTTATATGGTTTTGTTTTTCTCCTTTTGATGTACTTAACTCTGTATGACAGTCTCTAGATCTATCCATGTTTCTGCAAATGGTATCATTCTCTTCCTTTTTATGACTAAGTAGTATTCCATTGTATATATGTACACATCTTTTTTATCCACTCATCTGTTGATGGATATTTAGGCTACTTTCATGACCTGGCTATTGTAAATACTATTCCAGAGAACATTGGGGTGATGTATCTTTTTGGTATTCTCCAGGCAACATAGATTTTTATTTGGTTCTTTGCTTACTCTCATCTTTGTCCCCATGTTTATTTCTGCATGTTTATTTCCATAGCAGTCGGACAGGGGGAACAATACAAAGAATTCAGACTCTGAAGACTTCATTTTCGAACATGGCTCTGCTATTTACTAGCTGTGTGGATCCTTCTCAGACTGGTCCCTGAGCTTCTTTGAGAATGGTGATAAAAGTACTTGCCCGGCCTCCCTTACCAGGGTGATTATTGTGAAGAACATATTTTTAAAAGGCCTGGATTAACTACACACAAAAGTTTTAAATCTTTTTTTAACTGAATGCATATTATTTGTAAAAGATCTGAAAGCAATCTTTGGTATTTTATGTATTTATGAACTTACTTCTGAGGTTTTTCCAATAGATCTCTTCTTTGGCAATAGCTCTTATTGCTTAAGGCTGCTAAGTGGTATGAGCATGAATAGTCTGTACACATGTTTTGGGATAGTACATCTCCTAACACTTAAATCACCTTAAAAAAAAAAAAAACTATTAAAACACAAAAGGATCCAAAGAGTAGGAAGGGAAGGAATATTGAAACAATTCTCCATTTACTTTCTTTGAATACCAAGCTTGCTTGTCTTTTCATAAAAGACATTAATAGTGTAAGAAAGGTTTTCTTCATTTAAATTACATCTCAGTTAATGGAGCCCCCCCCCCACTACAGAATCACATGCATTATCTAATTTTTGAGAGAAAGATTAAAGACTTTTTGAAAAAGTTTTGAAAGGCTGTCTTGCTTCTACCTTCCCCATAAAATAGCTATGAAGGTTAATGAAAATGTAATAACATTTTAAACTATTTAAGAACCAACCATAATAACATCTCGAAGAATGTCATTACCTACTGAGACTATTTCCCCCTGGCCCCATCTCTAGCATTTAAAAAAGTATTGGATTTCCACTAGTCTTCAAGATGCATGTGTCATTCGGATTTGTTGTGTCACTACCTAAAAGCTGTAGCAATTTGTGAACAATCTTAGCCAATCAGAGAAATAAACATTTGAAGCAATTTTCTAAGTACTGTATTATTTACTATCTTTAAAAGGTTGGAGCTCTTTAATCAAATCACATGAACTTTTATCTTCAAAATGTTATATATGCTGAAAGCTTTCTCCTAAACTGCATGAACTTACAATAAAAAAAGCCATATTTTCATTAATCATTACAGCAATGCTCTTTTTCTCAAGCAAGTTTTTTCTTATATTGCAGCGTTTTTTCATTGCTGGATGACATTTTGCTTTCAGTGGATGGATATTTTCATGCCAAAGCATTTGAACATCCCAGAGAGAACCCTGTGTTTCATATTGTCTGGTTCTTCTATTGTTTAGTTGCATATTTTTAAAACTCTGCATTGAAGAATTTTATAGTTGAACATTGAGGATAAAATTTTAATTTTTACCTACACAGTCTGCTAAACTTAACCAGATGAGTAATCAGCAAGGAAAGCCATTCTTTAATGCAATAAATATTTATTGATTTCCCAACTGTTTTAGGCACTACAGTTATAACAAATTATATGTTAAATGAGGGAGACATACTTCCTCTCATGCAACTTACATTCTGGTGAGTGGTGTCCGGTTCTCTTTGGGGAGCTCGAAAGTTTGGTGCACTTCTAAATGTCTAGAAAATGAGCTATGGGCTTTCTTCTTGCCTCTGTCTGAGTTAGAGGAGACTTCACTATTCTAAGTGCATTTCTTTTTGCTTTTCCTCTTTTCTATGTAGCCTTAACAAGGGAAGGGACTTGGGGTGTTGCTGAAAGCCAGTGTTGAAGGAAATCATCAAGAGGATTTCTGGCTGACCTGTGAGCAGAATCAAGCAATTCAGAGGCTCCTCACCCCCAACCTTGTCATTGAAACATATGTTCTGCCCAACATTCCCACCTTAGAAACTTCAAGGACACAGCCTTGAGAAAAATAATGTCTTATAGAGACCACCTGGGCTTCCGTGATGGCACAGTGGCAAAGAATCTGCCTGCCAATGCAAGAGATGTGGGTTCGATTCACGGGTTGGGAAGATCCCCTGAGTAGGAAATGGCAACCCACTCTAGTATTCTTGCCTGGAAAATCCATAGATAGAGGAGCTGGTGGGCTATAGTCCACGGGGTAGCAAACAGCTGGACACGGCTGAGCATGTGCATGCATGCACACACACACACAACCTGAATGACATATGAACTGAACCCAGTTAAGGCCCCTATATACAGTTTCAAGATTCTGATGGATGGATACAGAGATCTCCCATTGCAGCTACCCAAGACAAGTAAATTACCTTGTTTATTGAAACTGCCACCTGCTAACATGGAATGGTCAGCCTCTTTCTTACATCTCTCCTTATATCTCTGTGTGCAGAGGCTAGTTTGCAAATCAAGAAACAGGGGACATTTCCCCCTCTTTTCTTAAACTCTGCTGTTAGGCTCAACTGCATATAGAGGCTCCTGTGGAGAAGGCAATGGCAACCCACTCCAGTACTCTTGCCTGGCAAATCCCATGGACAGAGGAGCCTGGTAGGCTGCAGTCCATGGGGTCGCTAGGAGTTGGACACGACTGAGCGATTTCACTTTCACTTTTCACTTTCATGCATTGGAGAAGGAAATGGCAACCCACTCCAGTGTTCTTGCCTGGAGAATCCCAGGGACAGGGGAGCCTGGTGGGCTACTGTCTATGGGGTCGCATGGGGTTGGACACGACTGAAGCGACTTAGCAGCAGCAGCAGCATGATGTAAGGCTAACTTCCATGACTCAGACAGTACAAGCTGATCACTGACTCCACAAAAAATGCACATAAGAGGAACTTGTGATTGGCACAAGGGCTGGGTCAGCAGGGTCAAAGAATGTCTCTGAAAGCCATATTATTTCAATATTATTATCTACTATGACTTTTTACTGATGCTTATTGCATTAGCGTAGAGAGTAAATTGTGGAGAAGGCAATGGCACCCCAGTCCAGTCCTCTTGCCTGGAAAATCCCATGGATGCAGGAGCCTGGTGGGCTGCAGTCCATGGGGTCGCTAAGAGTCGGACATGACTGAGCGACTTCACTTTAACTTCTCAACTTTCATGCATTGGAGAAGGAAATGGCAACCCACTCCAGTGTTCTTGCCTGGAGAATCCCAGGGACGGGGGAGCCTGGTGGGCTACTGTCTATGGGGTCGCACGGGGTCGGACATGACTGAAGGGACTCAGCAGCAGCAGCAGCAGAGAGTAAATTGAGAGTTAACCATTCTCTTCATTTATATATATATCCATGAACACATACTCCTGCTTGTTATAATATTGTGATGGATGCAAAGAAATACAGTTGAAAAGTTGTAGCCTCTGCCTATAAGTAGTTTATATCCCAATCTTGGAAACTCTTGTAGACCAAGAAATAAGGTGCTGGCTTCTCTCTATTCTGTGAGGGATATAAATGATGAACAAATAGGGGCCATGGAAACACCATGACAAAAAAGGGTTGATGAGAACTATACATAAATTAGCACAAATAACACAGTAAAATATGAAAATGGCCAAAATAAAGCAATGAAAGAGATATTCTGTGCCCAGAGAGTGCATCTAGACCAGTGACTTCTGCTTAAACTTGTGTGAATTCCAAACTACTCATCTAGAGCCAAAGACCAGGAAGAGAAAGAGAAGTGGGTGGAACCACTTATGTGCTCAGCACAGGAGGAGTAGCAACAATGCAGGCAGAGCCAGAAGGATGCATTCATACAGCATGTCCAGTCTATGCCAGGAGCTGTGGAGGGCACAGGAGCAAGCCACAGAGGCCAGGGAGACAGGACAATCCCTACTATCATGGAGCTCCTGCCCCAGGTTTCTGACAGTGACTGTCTGAGGAGCTGAAATGAAATTATTGAATGGAGGATGATGTCAGGTTAGATGGCCAGGTGAAGGGCCAGATCTGCAAAAATCTGAAACAGTATTCCAGGCAGAGAGCATTGCAAAAGCCCTAAGATTGTGACTGACTCATCATTTTATTGGAAGAGAAAAGTGACCATGGCCAGTGCACAGTGAACAAAGGGGGGACCTGTTGGAAAACGTCTGATGACAAATTGAAAATCTAATGATCATTGTTCAAGCATACAAAAATGAAGTCTGCTGGCAATTGAGGACCTGATCTCAGACATAACCCTGTACCGCTGAGAACCTGACCTTTCTGTAAACTGCGCCTAACTCCAGCAATTTTTAAAACAAAGATGCAACCTTATGTCTTTGCTCCCCTTTGTAACTATGCAACCATTTCAGACATCAAGAAATCGTTACTTAACATGCATCCATACTTCTTGCCATCTTCAACTATAATTCCTGATAAATAGTCGATGGAACTATTAACCAATTTTGAGGGTTTTGCCTTTGTAAATCTCCATTTCACAGTCTGGTGGAACACGATTCAAGTGCTTCTCAAATCTGTATCTCCCAGACTAGTCTTAAATCCCAAATCAACACCCTTTTATTTCAATCAGATATCCAGTTCTGAAATTTTAGTTAACATGTCCAAGAGGTAAGTGGAGACCAGATTATATAAATCCTTGCACAGAGTCTGGATACTATTCTACTTGGAAGAGTTGATGGATTTAATAGAAGGAGAGAAACAGTAAGATTTATACTTTAATAACTTAGCCTTGTTGAAATTACCTGCATAAAATATGCTATCTCTTTTCAGTTTTTTTTTTTTTCCACCACTCATAATTTTCATGTTTATTTCTTATGGCACACAATAAATGTATTTAAGGTGACTGTACTTACTGGCTGACTTATTATTAACAGTACCCTCATTTACTCTGAAAAGTGTCCAAGTTTAGACCAGGGTTGTCAACCTTTTCCTATAAAGGGCCCAAGTGCAAGTGTTTCTGGCTGTGTAGATCAGATGGCAATGAAACTCTGCCACAACAGCACAAAAGCAAGCCACAGACAATATGTAAACTAAAGGGGGTGGTTGTGTTCCAATAAACCTTTATTTATGGATACATTAAAATTATACATAAAGTTCAGTTTTAGTATCGTAAGTCTTTTGACTTTTCCAATTGTTTAAAAATATAAAACCCAGTTTTAGCTCACAGGCCATATAAGAACAGGTGGGTGAATTTAGTCCAGGGCTTCACTAATCTCCTGTAAGATTATAAATTAGATGGTGACCCTTACTGTCATTTATTGAGGGCCTACTATGTGCCAGGCAGTCATCACAACAAGCCTATGAGGTACGTACCAGCTGTAAATGTGTTTTGTAATAATAAACAGAGTCATAAACAAAGGCAAGTCTAAGGAACTCACCACCCAAGGTCTCCATGCTAAGAGGGGGCAGAAAGCCTAGCTGAAGGGTCCACATCGGTAACCACATGGCTAAATAATATCACAATACACTTCCATTCCCTCCCTCCTGATGTACATTTCTCCTCCATCATCTTTTTAGTTCTTGCCTAGTTTCAATCTCCTTTTATCCATTAATCGCCTTCACTTTCTTTGTCCATAGTCTATCAAAATTATAATTACAATCTAGTTATATGCCTAGGACTGGGGGGCAGGGGTTGGGGGGAAGCCAAAAATCAGATTACATAGAACAAAGAACAGTCCTTTCAACCTTTATAGTCAAATATTTCTAGTTTCCTTTAAAATTTTCTAAACATAAATATTCCCTTCATAATCCTAAAAAGAAACCAGTTCTCCTCCTAAGCACTAGCTTTCTAGGTAAAATATGCCTATTATCTAATTTCATTGTATTTCTCTTATAACAACCAGTTAAATAACAGTGATAGCAGTATTTTTCTTCGCAATTGTCTTGTGAGTAAATCCCTAATTCTCACTTCCTTGTATCTATAAGAAAATGGTGTCAAGTTAAATAAGATCCAGATAAGTTACTTCCATTCTTAAATCTATGATACACCATAGTTCTAATGCATTAAGGTAGGAATTTTGCCACCATATTGAGGATTTGTTGTTCTATATTTCAAACAACTCTCTTTACAAGTGAATTTTTGGAACACAGGTTGTTCTTTGAATTGGGGGCTTTCAGGACATGCTGCCAAACCCTTGGTGATTTTAAAGCATTTTGCAAGTGTTTATTTAATGGTGATTGTCTGTTTTGATAGTAAAAAAGGAGGTTACTTAATTCCAGGACCACTTTCACTAGTGAAGCTTCTTGCCAACAATAAGGCAGCAGTAAAACTCAAATAGTTTATAAATGTCAGCAAAATCCTATGAACAAATTACTGCCCAAGTCATTTTGTTTTAGTGTCTTTTATTTGGAAAAACATACTTTTTAAGGGAGGAGAAAAAGATGCCATTTGATTGTTGAGATACACTACCATTTTCCACTAAATTGTTGTTAAAGACTTAAAAAAAATCAAGTTGAAGCTGCTGATTTAAGTTGCTCACTTCATGTCAATTTCTGAAAATGTTAAGTGTGGCATTAAAATCAAAGATGCATTTAAGGAGAAACATACACTTAGTTTGGAGGGATAAATGAGAACAACCTGTTTGGTTCACATTAAGCTTGCAGATTTATCAACACTGGGTACACATGGGAAAGACAGAGCGAGTGTTTATGAGCTCTCAGAAAGGATTGATTTCTACAAGTCCCTGATTTAGCTGGAAGGGGTGCCTATATATTTAGTTACCAAAAGGGTTAATGGACTTAACCTTTTGAAAAATGTATTTTTTCATGTGCATATAACATGATGGATAGTTTACTGAATGCACATAGGTAAACATAGGTGAAAACAAATTAATTGGAAGGTATAAGGTGTTTTTGTTTTGTTTTTTTTTTCTTGATAGATGGATCTCATTATTTTCCTTGGGCAGACAAAGCCATAACAGTTTCCAGAGAAAGGAGAGTGACAGTTCCAGGAAACTGCTTACAGATGGACAGCCAGCAGGCTAAAAATATTATTGTGTCCACCTCATCAATAAGCTGGCTCCATGAAGAGTGGCAATTATTCTTTTCCTGCTTATGCTGCCTTTGAAAGGCATGAAGACAATTATTGATAGCTGGGTATGCAGAACAAAATATATACAGTAACACAAACCCATTTACTATGGCAAATCCATATCAGAGAGACCACTGCCTTTCATGCCAGTATTTAAAGCAGCAACATGTACCCATCGATGTCTTAAGAGGATTATGCTGATACTGCGTTTTGTTGCATTCCTATTAATTATTAATGACGCATGTTTATTAGTCACCTATATTTAGAAAGTCTGTATTATCTACTGAAAAGAGGGAGAGAAACATCACTGAGTTGGAGGAGGTGTTTTCAATCTTCCACACACACAAATGTCACAACTGGCCTTTATCTACCACAGAGGTTCTTTAAGCTCTGTGTGACAATTTTATCAAAAAAATGAATGAAAATAAAATTTTATACAAATCACAAACTATCAATGCTTGTTAGCCATCAGGAAACAAGATACAGCTTTATTATTTTTTTTAACATGAGAAAAAAATTGGAGTACCAATTACTGTGTAGAATTAAAAAAAAAAAACAACCCTCAACTAAAGGCACAACAAAATAAATGACAGATTCCAAGCCTCAGCATAGAGCTAAAGGGATTTCAATGGGCTCATTACTTTTATTATCCTGCATTGCTCAGCCAAGCCTACAGTAAGGCTGTGTTTAGACACAAGATGTGCTGTGTACTTGCAAAAATGTGGGCAATGGATCAGCTCACCTGAAACCAGTAGAGCAGACATGCAAAATCAGGGCATAGCAAATGCTAAACTTATTCAGCTGAATGCAGAGAGGAGAAAGGTATTAACCAGGAAAGGAGTTAAGAGAAAAATGGCAGACAGTTTCAACCATAGTAGTCAAACCTCGCCATATTCAATCATATAAAGTACTGTGGATATCCTCATGGCTTTTGTTTTTAGGATGTCCCTTTTCCTGGCATTTATATGCTAAGATAGATGAAAAGGATTCACATTGTTAACAAACTGCAGAATAGCAAAAGGGCCATTTTTTTTAAAGTCAGTCTAAATGAGAGAACATGACTTATACACTGCAACATTTTTCAGATTGTTCCTGGGCTTGAAGGTCATAGTGATTAACTGTGCTGCCTTATTCTAGAGTTGAACAGTTATCCAATAATCAGGGATTCCATCCAGAGCTGCCATGACTACACTAAAGAGACCCTTGTTCCCAGTTTTCCTAAATGTCTAATCTCTGAGGACTAGAGAGAGGGGTTCATTCAAAGGTGAATTGTCTTTCTGGGTGTAAAAAAGTAGTGGATAATTAGAACAAGCAGCAACTAAATATCCTCCACCTAATTCCCAAGTCAGCTGCCCATTTGTAACTGCAATCTTGAAAAACTATAGGTTTTTCAGCCTATGAAACAATTACTGTTTTTTATTTAAAAGATTCCCAGGGTGTTGGTATCTGAAAAGAAAATATTATTCATTCAATAGTGACACAATGTGTTATATTTTAAATTATACATTCTTTTTATGCTGCTTTTTGGAATTTCATGAGATAGCAACTAAATGTAGTTGTAAGGGGAAAAAGCATACTGAAACCCTTGTGAGACTGAGACAAGTTATTTCTTAACCTCCCTATATCTGTTCAGGTGACAGGATTTTTTTTTAATTTAAATTTATTTTAATTATAGGCTAATTACTTTACAATATTGTATTGGTTTTGCCATACATCAACATGAATCGCCACAGGTATACACGTGTTCCCAATCCTGAACCCCCCTCCCACCTCCCTCCCCATACCATCCCTCTGGGTCATCCTGGTGCACCAGCCCCAAGCATCCTGTATCCTGCATCAAGCCTGGACTGGCAATTCGTTTCTTATATGATATTATACATGTTTCAATGCCATTCTCCCAAATCATCCCCCCACTCCCTCTCCCACAGAGTCCAAAAGACTGTTCTATACATCAGTGTCTCTTTTGCTATCTCGCATACAGGGTTATTGTTACCATCTTCCTAAATTCCATATATATGCATTAGTATACTGTATTGCTATTTTTCTTTCTGGCTTACTTCACTCTGTATAATCGGCTCCAGTTTCATCCACCTCATTAGAACTGATTCAAATGTATTCTTTTTAATGGCTGAGTAATTATCCATTGTGTATATGTACCACAGCTTTCTTATCCATTCATCTGCTGATGGACATGTAGGTTGCTTCCATGTTCTGGCTCTGCGATGAACACTGGGGTACACATGTCTCTTTTTTAAAATGGGCAACATATTCAATAGTCTAAGGCTCCTCAGGTGGCTCAGTGGTAAAGAATCCGTCTGCTGAACAAGAGACAGGTGTTTGATCCCTGGGTTGGGAAGATCACTGGAGAAGTAATTAGCAACCCTCTCCAGTATTCTTGCCTGGGAAATGCCATGGACAGATGAGCCTGGCAGGTTATAGTCCATGGGGTCGCAAAAGAGGCAAACAGCACTTAATGACTAAAACAACCACCACAAGATAATCCAGGTGAAATCATATTTGAAACACATTTCACCTGAATTTAAAATAAATTTGTAAATTATTTATTCCAGCTAAAAAAACTAATGTCCAATGACATACAATAAAGATTATTTGCTTCTGAATTCGGAGAAGGCACTGGCACCCCACTCCAGTACTCTTGCCTGGAAACTCCCATGGACGGAGGAGCCTGGTAGGCTGCCGTCCATGGGGTCGCACAGAGTCGGACACGACTGAAGCAACTTAGCAGCAGCAGCAGCAGCTTCTGAATTATATTGAAATAGTCCATCAAGAAAATTCTTTGACTATTATCTTACGACATTTTAAAGTAAAACTGACAACAACACACAGGAGGGGAAACCACTGGTTCTTCTAATTAAGCCATAAAGGAGGGCAGTGATGGAGCCACTCGCTTCACCCAAGGACCAGGGTCCTGAACGCAGTCAGGATCCCTTTTCCACATTCCCCCGCCCCCGCTTCTCAGAGCCTGAAAGGAAAGCCCTGTGTGTTGTGTGGATGAGAGTGTGTGTTTCCAGGAGGCACCCACTGGAAGTCAAGAGCCCATTCCCTCCTTGATCTCTGTGAGCAGGGATCCGGGTCATAGGGAATCACATTTGCTTAGAAAGGAAGTCAGGCATTCTGACCGTTTGGCTAGGGGAGGGCAAGGGAGGAAACTGTCCAAAACTCAGAGAGTGTATTTCCAGAAGTCTTGGGCAGAGAAAGCACTACCTGAAATGCTTCCCAGATTTCACCAATGGATTAAAGGCAGTCCATGTTGGTATTTTAGACTTCTTCTATGTCTAGGGTATCTGTAGCAGCTGGATTGTTTATCCTAGTAACATCAAGTACATGATTAGAAGAACCCAGGAATATTCTTGTAACATAGTCACCAATTTGGAGAAGGCAATGGCACCCCACTCCAGTACTCTTGCCTGGCAAATCCCATGGGCGGAGGAGCCTGATAGGCTGCAGTCCATGCAGTCGTGAAGAGTTGGACACGACTGAGCGACTTCACTTTCACTTTTCACTTTCATGCATTGGAGGAGATGGCAATCCACTCCAGTGTTCTTGCCTGGGGAATTCCAGGGATGGGGGAGCCTGGTGGGCTGCCGTCTAGGGGATTGCACAGAGTCAGACATGACTGAAGCGACTCAGCAGCAGCAGCAGTCACCAATTTGTAATAAGTACTATTTAATAAAATGGATAAAATGATATTTGTGTGCCTGAACACGTTCCTCCTGTACTACAAAGCCCCCATGGTCTCGTGCTTGATACTGTTTCTCTGTCTGTTGTTACCATAGCCCTTAGGCACAAACCTACTGTTTCCAAGGACTCATTCTCATTGACTGTGTCCTGATGCCCTGGGTGTCCTCTACCAGAGACGGGTCCACAGACCCAGAAATCTCTCACTGATCTCTCATCTGTGCTCTTTTTGTAACTTTTCCTTAAGAGACAAGGTAAAATTACAGGAAGAACCAGCTTTGACTCAAAAGTGCCTTGAAACTCATCTTTACATCTTTCTTTGATGTGATTTTATCCAAATCCCCATAATTATCAAAGTTTGACTTCTCTTTAGAATACTTTTGTGAAGACAGGCAAATATATCTAAGCTCCCTTACCAAATATAAATACTATTTCTATTCATGCCATCAATTACACTACTTTCTTTCCTTTTAAACACACTGAAACTTCTTACAACACTCTTACACTTGGAAGAATCAGTCCCACTGTTGTTTCCTCCATCTTTACATACTTTGAAATCTGGAAGGATAACAATCCTAACAATAGAATCACTGTTCCTAGAATCTTGTAACTGCTAGATTAATCCAGATTAACACTCATGATTCTTGGACATATTTTTTCTCTTCAAGCCCTATAGTAGATACACCCTCCTAAGCTCATCCCTGCACGTATTTCAATCCTTACCACAGACAGGAGACCATTTTCTAAAAAAAAAAAAAAGAGCCAATGAATAGGTGGACTGAATCCACTCCTTAGAAAACAGGTCTTCATTATGCATTGCTATGCTAAGCTATGCTAAGTCACTTCAGTCGTGTCCGACTCTGTGTGACCCCAGAGATGGCAGCACACCAGGCTCCCCCGTCCCTGGGATTCTCCAGGCAAGAACACTGGAGTGGGTTGCCATTTCCTTCTCCAATGCATGAAAGTGAAGAGAGAAAGTGAAGTCACTCAGTCGTGTCTGACTCCTAGTGACCCCATGGACTGCAGCCCACCAGGCTCCTCCATCCATGGGATTTTCCAGGCAAGTGTACTGGAGTGGGGTGCCATTGCCTTCTCCGTCATTATGCATTAAGAGCACACAAAGGGTCAAGCGGTGAGCATTGTTTAAATAACAGCACTGCCTGCCCTTGGGGAACTGTCTGGATCATAAACTGTCTTTGATAAAGACTTTAGGAACTTAATACTGTAACAATCCTGCCTACACCTATGCAGGTATAGCACATGGCCCATTGCCAAGACTTCTGGTCTAGGACAGGCATATTCAGTGGCCGGTGAAATGCTGACGTCAGAGATTTTTGAAAAAAGAAAAGAGGTATGACTAAAAAGATTTAGTCTCTGGCTTTCAACCATTATTCCACCTCACACGAGCTACCAGCATTCTCCCCTGATTTGACATTTTTACCTGCTATTGGATATCATATATATGTTGGCCAGCACCCTAGATGTTAAATTTAAGACACTAATAATTGTTGCTCGTTCCCAAACCTCTTTCCTTCAACTTCTTTCTGTCCTCTCTCCTGCTCCCTCACTCTCCCCCGCCCTTCCCCCATCCCTGTCCCATCCTCATCTCTTTCTCATGTGTCTCCCTAATTTCCTAGTCTTCCCTGGTTTAGCCTTTTCTCTTTCCTACATTCGGACCAGTGGAGTCCGAGATTAATCAAAGGAGTTAAGCCCCAGATGTGAAGGCCACTTCACACATGCCTTCTATTATTAATATGACTTCTCACTTTTTTCATCCTCACGTTAACTGAAAATGATAGTTAACATCCCTTGGAAGCCTCTATACATTTTGGTGGATCATTTTGTACAACTGCCATATTCTGCCATCTATTACAATTTCTCATGTAAACGGCTTATCAATTTTTTACAGCTTATCTTGTAAAGCATGTATCTTTGTATTTTTTAGGCAAAAGTGTTTTATTAATATGTTTTTAAAACTTCTGTAACTTTTGTGTTAGGCCATCCTTTATTGAAACTATTTCTTTTGGTTAATCATTTAATAAGCAGTCCAAATATAGTTTCCACTCTCCAAGCACGTTTGCTTTCTAACATTAAAAAGCATTCAGGTTAAAACACTTAGACATTTTATATATAATCTATGCTCCTCCACACTGTTCTCTTAGTAGGGCATGCTTTTTCACACTTGTGAAGTACTGGCAAAAGGCCTGGGTCATTTGACTGCAAGCATCAAATACAAATAGACTGTGACAATCAAATACAAAAAAAGTAGTTTGGGGAGTTAGGCACAAAGGTATGAACCGTTTTTTATGAAATCAGTATACCTATGACTTGTGACTTTCTGGTTAAAGACCTGTTGTTTTAACAGATGATAAAAATACTTATCCAAGCGGCTATCAGTATGGTTACACAGACTCAGCCTTACTGTTTATGAGTCAAATATCCATGTTTAGATTTGGGTATTGCCCACAAATTATACACACAGCACTGTACTCAGTCAAGTAAAAACTCAATGACACAATGTCATCATATATTAAAATAAGCACTTCCTTTTCCTTTACCTCTGGATTCTCAGTTCCACAAACAGTTACTTTATGTTCTTGGTGTCTGCCCAAACCACCTTCTTGGTCTACTTATATTTACCTATAAAAATGCATACATATTGTTTTATATATGTTTTTGGTATATGTATTTTTGTATGCATCTTTGAAACTACAGAGTTTAGCAGTTTACATATTCTTGTGAAATTTTCTATTTTTACTAAAACTTGTATACCATCCAAGCATACTGATAAAATATGGCTGTCATGAATCTCTTTTTACTCTTGCATGTTATTATGATTCATCACATTTTACCGCTCCATTCACCAAAGGATGACATGCAGGGTGGACATTTCACTGTTACAGACAATCCTGAAGTGAACATCCATGGCATAGGTTTGTGTATAATGTTTTCTTCGTGAAATTTTATTCAGTTTCAAATTTTTATTCAAGGGTCATTTTTTACAATAGTTCATGCTCTAAAGGGCAAAATATTCATTCAAGATAAACTGTGAAAATGAGAATACACCACTTAATGCTACCTATCATTATATAAAACTGATGTTTAAAGCATTTAGCATCTGAAAATACATGTAGGGGAAAAATTAACTTTTTTCATTGAAAAAGGACTATAAACTTAATAGTCACCTCAAAGAGAGCCTGACTGCATCTTCTATCACGTGATGATATGTAAATCATTTAGAACACAAGACAAACATAACCTAACACTTGCCACAGTGGTATCTTCAAGATAAAATAACTTAATTTTTTTCTATGAATGACCTTCAGAGTAAAATAATGGGGTATCATTGAGTCAATATGTCTCAAAGGTAATCGATTACACTTGGAAAGTAAGGCTTTCTTGCAAACTCCAGGTTTGGAAATTAATATCAGGAGGAAGTTGGTGAAAATAAACAGATAATAAGCAGCTTAAAGCTCAACATTCAGAAAACGAAGATCTTGGCATCCGGTCCCATTACTTCATGGGAAATAGATGGGAAAATAGTGGAAACAGTGTCAGACTTTATTTTTCTGGGCTCCAAAATCACTGCAGATGGTGACTGCAGCCATGAAATTAAAAGACGCTTACTCCTTGGAAGGAAAGTTATGACCAACCTAGATGGCATATTCAAAAGCAGAGACATTACTTTGCCAACAAAGGTTCACCTAGTCAAGGCTATGGTTTTTCCTGTGGTCATGTATGGATGTGAGAGTTGGACTGTGAAGGCTGAGCACCGAAGAATTGATGCTTTTGAATTGTGGTGTTGGAGAAGACTCTTGAGAGTCCCTTGGACTGCTAGGAGATCCAACCAGTCCATTCTGAAGGAGATCAGCCCTGGGATTTCTTTGGAAGGAATGATGCTAAAGCTGAAACTCCAGTACTTTGGCCATCTTATGCGAAGAGTTGACTCATTGGAAAAGACTCTGATGCTGGGAGGGATTGGGGGCAGGAGGAGAAGGGGAAGACAGAGGATGAGATGGCTGGATGGCATCACTGACTCGATGGACGTGAGTCTGAGTGAACTCCGGGAGTTGGTGATGGACAGGGAGGCCTGGCGTGCTGCAATTCATGGGGTCGCAAAGAGTTGGACACGACTGAGCGACTGATCTGATCTGATCTGAAATCACTGTGGCTGGTGACTGCAGCCATTAAATTAAAATACGCTTACACCTTGAAAGGAAAGCTATGACAAACAGACAGCATATTAAAAAATAAAGACATCACTTTGTGAACAAAAGTGTGTATAGTCAAAGCTATGGTTTTTCCAGTAGTCATGTACCAATGTGAGAATTGGACCATAAAGAAGGCTGAGTGCTGAAGAATTGATGCTTTTGATTTTTGGTGTTAGAGAAGACTCTTGAGAATCCCTTGGACAGCAGGGAGATCAAACCAATCAATCCTAGAGGGAATCGATCTGAAATATTCATTGGAAGGACTGATGCTGAAGCTCCAATACTTGGGCCACCTGATGAGGAGAGCCGACTCCCTGGAAAAGACCTTGATGCTGGGAAAGATTGAGGGTGATAGGAGAAGGGGGTGAGCGAGGATGAGATGGTTAGATAGCATTATCGACTCAATGAACATGAATTTGAGCAAACTCTTGGAGAAAGTTAAGGAAAGGGGAGCCTAGCATGCTGCAATCCATCGGGTTGCGAAGAGTTGGACACCACTTAGCAACTGAACAACAAACAAATGTTGCTAGATAAAAGCCTCACATTACTACTTGTTCCAGTGTGAGTGACTCTCCTATAACTGAGCATTGGGATGAGCACTCCACTGGAATTAGAAAAGCTAGGTTCCAACCCCACCTGTGTCTCTTACAAATCACCTATATACAGAAAGATATAAACTATTTGAGGCTCAGATTCATCTTTAAAATGGACCTAACGGTACCCCTTCACAGAGCCGTTCTGTATGTTGAAATTAGGTGTGAAAGTTCTGTAAAGTTCAAAGCACTATACAGATTACTTAAATCATTTTTACTGCCACATTTTAAATATGCATTAGAGCAATGTGGACTATAACCACCACTCTGCCTGGTTGTCTGCTCACCCATCCCAAGCAGTCACAAGGATCTGGGAATGACATTGTCATGGGCCACTTTTGACTGTTTCACACTTTCTCCTTTAGAGACACAACTTCCACTTCCCTGTAACAAGCTAAATTATGTAAGCTTTATCTTCTTTCAGTCTTTTATTGAATGCCACTAAAGCACTGCTTCCAGGGAGGCCAAGGCTAAAGTCATTCTGTTCCCCTAAATGAACTTAACCAATGTGACCAAATCATTTTGGTCCACTTCACGGCTTCCCATTCAGTGTCTTAGTAGCACAAACTCCGAGTTTCTTCCCCAAAATAGCTAACAGAGAAGGAAAAGATGACTGGCTTGTTAATAAATAAATGGCCATTTATAACATCACACAATGCTGTTTCTGAATGGCATTTATGAGTTGCTATTAATAAAAAATTATTCTTTCTGAACTCCCATACAGCTGTCTTTGAAGTCACTAATAATCGTTTTAACACAAAGCTTCATTCCTTTTCTCCAAAAAGCTCTAAGCACCTGGGAGACATTATCTAATTAACCCTAATGCATGCAGAGAGGCTCTGACGGGGTGTTTCAGAAGACAGAAAGTGTCTATAAAGTTAACCATAACTATCATTAAAATATTATCTGTTCAAATGCATGTATAAAACACAAGTCTTTAGCCACAGGAATTCACTTCATTTAAATTGCTTGTAAAATAAAATGGATTTCTATTGACAAGTATTATGTGCTATAAACTTAACCTGTTAAAACAGATTACTTCAAAGGCATATCCTTAAGTTATTTTGACTCACATGTATTTCTCTTTCTCCCTACAAAAAGGATAAAATTATAAATATTTTAAGATCTTAATCATCTCCAAAATTCCTAAAATGTCTTGCTGACTCATAGGTACAACTGATTTTACACAACCCTGGTCTTAATTTTTAGAATTTGTGTCACTTGAAACACAACTTTTAGAAAAATAGGAAAAACTGAAATGTTTTTTTTTTTTCTGAAGTAGATTTAAGAATTGGGTTTAAGTGGATGAATAGCCCTACCTAAACTGAGGAACAAAGATGACTATGAAAATAAATTTAGTTTGGCTTCTTTGTGTGAAGCACAAGGACACAGAGTGACCATAATTTAACTTAGTTAACCACATTGGCGGAAACAGGTCAGGCTAAAGAACACAAATGACTTTGCTTGTCAATCTCTTTGTCTGGTGGAGTTTTTCAAGGAAACTCACTGAGCCCCAAGCCAGGCTGACCCATGTACCTCTGTAATGTAGTGAGTAGGGTGATAAAGATACTCACCAGCTCATCATGCAGCTAGAAGATGTGACCCAAGATCTTTAACCTCACTGAAGGCAAAATCATGTATCTTCCTTCTTCTGTAGACACCTACCTTAAGCAGTGCCCTGATCAGTTGAAAAGTGAAAGTCACTCAGTCATATCTGACTCTTTGCAACTCCATGGACTGTAGCCCACCTGTCTCCTCTGTCCATGGAATTCTCCAGGCAAGAATATTGGGTGGCTAGCCGTTTCCTTCTCCAGGGGATCTCCCCAACCCAGGGATCAAACCTGGGTCTCCTGCAATACAGGCAGATTCTTTAACCAACTGAGCTATCAGGGAAGCCTGCCCTGATGAGTTACACTAAGTGAAATCCCCTTGTTCTATGGTCCATTAGTAAACTGCCACCATGAATTTCTTTGGCAAGACTCATCATCTTTATAGCTACTCTGCTTCTATGTATAAATGGTCCAAAAATCTATATATTCAGTGAAATCAAGGATAGCACTTCACTCTTCAGTCCCAATATAGCACACTGTTAGGCATATTATTTAATATATTCTGACTGAGGGATGGATGGAGGCTTTGATGGAGAGATAAAGCAGCTACACTTACTGACTACATCCCCTAGGTCTTCTGAATCCCAATGGGGCTTTGAAATATCTGGAAGAGATCTGGAAGAATCAGAGAGGAGTGGTCATTAGAACCACTGAACCTCTCTTGCATTTTAGGGAATATATTGGGGAATGTTCCCATACATTGTTTTCAGTTGAGAATGCAGAAGGCCTTACTTTTTAGAATCATTTACTGTTCATTTTGTAACACCTGCTATATGCAAGAAACTATGGTGGGCCATGTGTGAATTAGCATATGACTCAAATGAGCAATGTAAAAGTCCTTCCCTTTAATTTTAAATACAATTTTAAATTGGGACTTCTACAATTATGAAAATAAAATATGAGAGTTGACTAAAAAACTGTCAAGGCCATGACAACTCAAAAGTCAATATTGAATATAATTAAGTGAGCTTTAAAGGTTTTGTCATCTTATAAATGGAACTAGGGCCTAAACAATAAGCACAATAAAAATACGTTTTCAAACAGATTCTACTTCTGCTCTTCAAGAACATTTGCTAAATTCATACTATAAGTCATGCTCAGTTCATTAAGTGTTTCAGCTTTTAACGATCAATAAAGTCCAGAATAGGGACCTACTGTGATTGAGAGATACACTTAGGAAAATTACTCTAAGAGCATTAAACAGTTTCCATGTGTCTCTTAAAACACATTGTTTTTCCTTTGTTTATTTTCCTATTGACAGCTGAACTTTTCAATTCTTCATATCAAACATGAACATAACTTTCAATTAATTGATAAACATCACAGAGACTCAAAAATATCCCCTACAATTTAGAGCCTAGAATGCATTTTATTCTCTTGCACATTCTCAAAAGTAACTGTCAGTTTTGTGTAGATGCTGGCATATTTTCCCTACTAGAGGGAAAGACTGATCAGTCAGAAAGGGAGGTTTACTGATGCTCTCTTAACAGTAGTCAGTGCAGAAAAGTCTTTCTGAAATATTTAAATCTTCCTCACTGTCTTTATATCAATTATACAGAAGCCTATTTAACTGTTTAGTTGTGCACAAATCAGGTGATCACCAAGCTCTGTCTTGCCTCTCTTCTAATTTACTACATTAATGGAACCCTTCTCAGTCACCGTAATAGCTTCTTCTCTCATCTAGATGATTACTTTCAATGCTGTAACTCTAGCCCAGGTCTCTTTCTCTTCCCAACATAATTCTATCAGAATACATGGTCTCCAAGCAAAATTCTGACCACATATTTTCCCCCTATTCAAAATCCTGCATTGGCTCCTCACTGAATACTGGAAAGTCCAAACTCCATGAGGTTGTTTGTTGCTTGTGTGCTCAGTTCAATTCACTCGCTCATTTATGTCCGACTCTTTGCAACCCCTTGGACTCCAGCACTCCAGGCCTACCTCTCCATCACCAACTCCCGGAGTTCACTCAAACTTATGTCCACTGAGTCAGTGATGCCATCCAACCATCTCATCCTCTGTCTTCCCCTTCTCCTACTGCCTTCAATCTTTCCCAGCATCAGGGTCTTTTCCAATGAGTCAGTTCTTCACATCAGGGGGCCAAAGTATTGGAGTTTCAGCTTTACCATCAGTCCTTCCAGTGAACACCCAGGACTGATCTCCTTTATGTTGGACTGGTTGGATCTCCTTGCAGTCCAAGGGACTCTCAAGAGTCTTCTCCAACACCACAGTTCAAAAGCACCAATTCTTTGGTGCTCAGCTTTCTTTATAGTCCAACTCTCACATCCATACATGACTACTGGAAAAACCATAGCTTTGACTAGACAGAACTTTATTAGCTCTTTGCAGCCTAACGACTGTAGCCCACCAGGCTCCACGGGATTTTCCAGGCAAGACTGGAGTGGGTTGCCATTTCTCCTCCAGGGGATCTTCCCAACCCAGGTATCGAACTCATATCTCCTACATACCTCCAATACCATCTCATATAAAAGCCTCTATTAACCCGAGTCCAGGTGCTTTTGGGCATGACTACTATGCCTACTTTACCTTCCCAAATCGAGGTATTTCAACTGCTTCCAATTCCCACAAAACACAGGCTGCTATGTCTTTGCTTTTCTCATGCATTGTCCCCTCCTGGAATGTATCCTCCCACCCCATCCAACTAGCACGCACACACTCATCTTTATAAGAGTCAATTCCTCTTTTAAGGAGGGTCTCCTCATGAGCATATCAAGATTAAATCAGCCACTCACACAGTCAATTTTTCATTCTATTTCTTCATCAAGATGCCAGATAATACAAATGTTTTCATTCATCACACATCCTCCTTTCTCCCTTCAGTTTCACTTTCCTGCATCTCAGAAAATAACACCAAATCATACTATTTTTCCCTTCCCACCTCTATCTTTTTTCACATCCCTTCAATACTCCTCAGTGAATGTTATCATGCCATGAAGTAAAAGGGCTTGTGGATGAAGTTGTAATGGAAGTTGGGCCTATCAGAATTCTAAAAATGTGTAAGGAGTGATGAAAAAAATCAATCAATTTTTCACTCAAAACTCAAGTCCTTAAACTGTAAATAATTTCTTCTTTCTGTAATATTTTGAATGACTATTCCAATATATTTTCCTGGATTTACAGATCTCACTTTGTCATAAATTGATTGAAAACATCATAAAGATTTTGTTTTCAGCTACAGAAGTACACATAGGTTAATCTGAATATTTCGCACATCTTTTCTGACATTTCTGCTGATGTTTTCCTAAGTTTCAGACATCTGTCTATTCCTACCATACAAATATATTAGGTTGGTGCAAAAGTAATCATGGTTTTGCACTGTTGAACTTTGTCATTTAATACTGGAATATCATCTTAAATAAATGTGGTTATGTTATACATCACTTTAATGTGCATTTCTCACTTTATGTTTTATGCTAATCAATTACTTGCTATTTGTTTTATATTTATTTTAGACTACGGAAATGATGTTAGACTATAAGCAAAGTCAAGTGATTTTCTTACTTGAGCTCAAAATGGGTCATAACACAGCAGAGACAACTCACAACATCAACGCATCTGGCCCAGGAACTGCTAAGGAATGTACAGGGCAGTGGTGATTCAAGAAATTTTGCAAAGGAGATGAGAGCCTTGCAGATGAGGACAACAGTGGCCATCCGCCGGAAGGTGACAACAACCAACTGAAAGCATCATCGAAGCCGATCCTCTTACAACTACGTGAAAAGTTGACAAAGAACTCAACGTTGGCAATTCTATGGTCATTCAGCATTTGAAGCAAATTGGAAAGGTGAAAAAGCACAATAAGAGGGTGCCTCATGAGCTAACCGAAAATCTACAATAACTGTCATTTAGAAGGATCATCTTCCCTTATTCTAGGCAACCACAATGAACCATTTCTTGATTGGATTGTGATGTGCGATGAAAAGTGGATTGTATATGACAACTGATGACTACCAACTCAGTGGATCGACTGAGAATAAGCTCCAAAGCCCTTCCCAAAGCCAAACCTGCACCAAAAAAACAGTCATGGTCACTACTTGGTGGTCTGCTGCCCATCTGATACACTATAGCTTTCTCAGTTCAGTTGCTCAGTTGTGTCTGGCTCTTTGCGACCCCATGGACCTCAGCACACCAGGCCTCCCCGTCCATCACCAACTCCTGAAGTTTACCCAAACTCATGTCCATCGAGTCGGTAATGCCATCCAACCATCTCATAGCTCTCTGAATCCCAGCAAAACCATTACATCTGAGAAATACGCTCAGCAAATCAATGAGATGCACTGAAAACAGCAACACCTGCAGCCAGCACTGGTCAACAGAAAGGGTCCAACGATACTCAACCACACATCACACAACCCATACTTCAAAGGGTAAATGGACTGAGCTATGAGGTTTTGCCTCACCCGCCATATTCACCTGACCTCTCACCAACTGACCACCACTTCAAGCATCTCAGCAACCTTTTACAGGGAAAATGCTTCCACAACCGGCAGGAGGCAGAAAATGTTTTTCAAGAGTTCGTCGAATCCCAAGGCACAGATTTTTATGCTATAGTAATATACAAACTTATTTCTCATGGAAAAAATGTGTTGATTGTAATGGTTCCTATTTTGATTGATAAAGATGTGTTTGAGCCTAGTTATAATGATTTAAAATTCACTGTCCAAAATTGCAATTACATTTGCACCAATCTATTATCCTATGTATTCTTGTCTTCATAAATTAATGAAATTCATTATTTGTTCAGGAATTAATTAGTAGAGATCTATTGAATTGTATATACATGTTTGTTTGTTTTTTTCCTGCAAAGTAACAGTGAATTAAGTACCACAGAGTTTGAGACTGTCCCATTTTCTTTTCTATAATCAGTACAAAATTAGAGATAATTTAAGGAAACATCAATTTTAGATATTTTTTTTAGTGAAAATCAATCATCTTGAATTTCAAGATTTCAAAAATATGTTAATATTTTTTAAAAAACAATTTATTGTTGTCAAATCTTTAAAGTGTTTACAATCCAAGTAGTCATTAAACCTACACAAATCCACAAAATGTTTTGAACATTGATAGGAACTGAGGACTTGGCCAAGTCTCTAATTGTATATGGGTGTATCATTTAGTTATCAAATATGCTACTTAGATATGCAACTTAGTGTATTTAATATGACTTACAAAGAGATGAAAAACACAGATATTATTAAATACAATCTATTCTTTGATGATTTAGCAGATTCTTTAGGATCACACAGCACTTCACAGACATCATTAATGCTAATGCTAAGTCACTTCAGTCGTGTCTGACTCTGTGCGACCCCAGAGATGGCAGCCCACCAGGCTTCCCCGTCCCTGGGATTCTCCAGGCAAGAACACTGGAGTGGGTTGCCATTTCCTTCTCCAATGCATGAAAGTGAAAAGTGAAAGTGAAGTCATTCAGTCGTGTTCGACTCTTAGTGACCCCATGGACTGCAGCCTTCCAGGCTCCTCCATCCATGGGATTTTCCAGGCAAGAGTACAGACATCATTAGGAGCATCAATTAACACTGAAATTCATTCATATGGTGAGGATGATAGAGACAGTGAAGATTTCAACCACATATTTTTCAAAAATTTGGCAAAACTAATACAATTATGTAAAGTTTAAAAATAAAATAAAATTTAAAAAAAAGAAGAAAAGAGAAAAACTAAGTCATAAAAAAAAAAGAAAACAAGCAATGCATAATATTAGGCAAAACTAGTAGAATACCCATCTGAATATCATTAAAACATGTAAATTGTGTGCACATGGGAAAATAGAAAGAAAAATAGCACAAATGGTGTTAATTTCTGGACAATGAAAGTACAAGCTATAAAAGATATTTTCTCTAGCTCTGCAAAAGAAGCAATTGAAGAATCGGGTTTGCTTATGAAAATATGAGGTAAACATAAGGACAGTATAGGCCACAAAATTAATTTGATTCCTACAGTTAGGGGAGTATGGCTTGATATTCTTAATACTTAATATTCTTAAATTAAGGAAATATTCCCCTTTAAAAGCAAAAAAAAAAAAAAAAAAAAAGCATCTATAAATCACAGACAGATGGTAAAGAAGTGCTCCAATGGGGCAGAAAGGTCAGAAGAGGACACTGGAATCTACTGAGACAAGCCATGTCAGAAAGTCTCATGTCCAGTCCTACAAAGATATCAAGGGTGCCCAAGACTAAAGCAATATAATTGATAACTGGTATTCACGGCCGTATCACTGAGAGTGCTTAACCACACAGCACAAAGTCAAGAGCAGCTACTTTTCGATTCACAGGTCTGGGATCCTGAGATTTGGGAGAAGGGTTCTGGGGGGCTACCAAAGTGAGAAGTAACACCCCTTCCTAGGAAGACCACTGCTTTGATCCTTTATATAGCAATACGGTAAATTTAGCTGCGTGCTAAAAGACAGACTAACCACTCTCTCTTTACCTTTGTTAAATCCAGTGCCAAGAATTAGCCAGATAATTTACACACTGGGCTTGCTCTCTGCTTAAGGAAGGAATTGGTCAGTAACCAAAGTATCTTGGGTACCAGAGCTAATATCATTCACTGAGTCTTTAAGAGTGGATGACAAACTGGGTGTCTGTAATTACAGCTGCTGCTGCTGCTGCTAAGTCACTTCAGTCGTGTCCGACTCTGTGCGACCCCATAGACGGCAGCCCACCAGGCTCCCCGCTCCCTGGGATTCTCCAGGCAAGAACACTGGAGTGGGTTGCCATTGCCTTCTCCAATGCATGAAAGTGAAAAGTGAAAGTGAAGTCGCTCAGTCGTGTCCGACTCTAGCGACCCCAGGGACTGCAGCCTGCCAGGCTCCTTCATCCATGGGATTTTCCAGGCAAAAGTACTGGAGTGGGGTGCCATTACCTTCTCCGGTAATTACAGCAGAGCCTCTTAAAGCACTGCCTGATTGCTGGAAGAAGCTTCATTTCCTCTATTGCTTTCCTCAGTGTGATACTGCAGGACACATGACAACACCTTTACCTCATTAAGATCGTGCAACTTGCCCTTTAATTACACATTTGTAGACTAGATTCCCCTCCCCCCGCTTTATTCCAATCTGTATGTTACTCTCCCCACATCACTGTAGATACATGAAAAACAAGCTGAGATGAACTTTCAACAAAGGGTCAAATCCATGGGATTTAGAGATGATACTTAGGTGTACACACACACACACACACACACACACACACACACACACACCTCTTGCTGCAAATATATCCTGCTTTTAGGAGAACACAGGGATCTAGCTGTTGAGTGGTGCACTCTCAGTCTTGCTAAAATCAAAATATGTCACAAGACAAGTGCAAAGACCTCCCTACTCACACTCTGTACGTATCTGAAGGTCTTCCATGACAGAAACCAGATTGTACAGGGTTAAGCAGAAAGTATGTCATGAGGAAGGGGAAGAAGGACAGATACTGACCTTTTGCTCCAAACCTAAGATTGGTCATATTAGTTCTCTTGTCTGACATAGGGGTTTTTTGTAAGTACAGATCAGATCAGGAAGGAATAATGCTAAAGCTGAAACTCCAGTACTTTGGCCACCTCATGCGAAGAGTTGACTCATTGGAAAAGACTCTGATGCTGGGAGGGATTGGGGGCAGGAGGAGAAGGGGACGACAGAGGATGAGATGGCTGGATGGCATCACTGACTCAATGGACGTGAGTCTGAGTGAACTCCGGGAGTTGGTGATGGACAGGGAGGCCTGGCGTGCTGTGATTCATGGGGTCGCAAAGAGTCGGACGGATGGCATTTTAAATCACTTGATACACCCTTCATCATCATGACAGATACCACAGAATCACCCTGCTCTACTCCTTGACAGCTCTTCAACAAGCACCTCAAAGATCAGGTGGCAGAGCCCACTCATCACAAGGAGAAGCTTGAGATCTCAAAGTCTACACTCCCACGCTCAGGGTGAGGAATCTCTTCTCCCAGCTTCCACATGTTCATCCATCAGAATCACCTGGACAACTGATTAAAGCTCAGCTCATTGGGCACATCCCCAGAGGCTGATTCTGTAGATCTGGGATTCTAAAATTTCAGCAAGATCCCCAGTGATTCTCCTGCTGCTGGTCCAGAGAGCTTATCAAGTGCTGCTAGAGACTGGGTTTGAAACGTATTTTCTGATTCAGTGACTACCTGACCCTCACTTTACCTTTACCTCCATTTCTTCTTTCCTTTCCTCTTTCTCTCCATAAAATATGTTTTTATTTGGAAGCTCTGTTCATGGCACAAAGTTGAATTAAAAACATCTTTCTACTCTTAGTGCAATGAAAATGCCCTGTGCTCTGTGCTCAGTCCTGTCTGACTCTTTGCAACCGTATGGACTGTAGCCCACCAGGCTCCGCTGTCCATGGGGATTTTCCAGGCAAGAATGCTGGAGTGGGTTGCCATTTCCACCTCCAGGGGATCATCCCAATCCACGGATTGAACTGGTGTCTGTTGTGTCTCCTGTGCTGGTAGACATTTTCTTTCCCACTATGCCACCTGGGAAGAGCCTATGATACCATAATAATGAACAACGCATACATGTGTCCAAGCTCATGGAAAGTACATCACCAAGAGTGAATTCTAAGCTAAGCTACAGACTTTGGATACTTATGGTAACCACTCTGATGAGGGATGGCTGATGATGGGGAGGGTTGCATATTAAGGAGGGAGCAGGGAAAGCTCTGCCTTGCCTCTCAATGTTGCTCTAAACCCAAAAGTTCTCTAAAAAAATAAAATACCCCCTTATATTTGAAGGGCACTTTTTTTCTCTACCAAATAGGGGGAAACTAAGTAAATGAATTTGTAAGCTAAATTCTTTATCATTTAATTTGAATTCTCCTCCTCTGAAACCTACTATCATAGGAAATGGTCAAGGGGCTAATGCAGAATCAAGTGATCCAGAGAGGTTTAGAAAACTCTGGGTTAAGCAAATGTAAAGTTTCTTTGTTGGAGAACTATTCAGAGTGTTAAATGAGCTAATACATATTAGGACTCTCCAAGAAGTTTGTTTTGCTTAAATCATTTACAGAACTTGATTCATTAGGGAATACTTGCTGGGTGGAATACCAGTGTTCTGGGAATACAATTTGTGAAATAGTATACTTTTCCCCAAAACACTCAGATAAATGTCTGATTTAAAATAGGCAGCATCATTTTTATTTTAAATCACTTCATAAAGAAAGTGATTTCTAGATTTATAGATTTATAGATGAGTAGATTAGGACACTGTACACGTGTGTAAAAGGATTGCTTGTAAGATAACTTCACTCTAATTGGTATAAGCTCACAACTGAAATTTGGTTTTACTAGACTTATTATTGAATCCAAATTCCTAAAAACCTGCAGGAAAAAAAAAGTGAAATATCCTTCTTTTCCCTCTTTGGAACTGGGTAGTTATTAGAACACCTGCTAATTAATGTTTCCTGTACTTAATGGGAAAATAGAGATCACAAAAGACGTTTCAATTTTCAGATCCAACTATTAAGTTTGTGGATTTCATAATCATTTCAATTTAAACTCACACAAGTCTATAATACTATATCAAAATATCATTAAGCTATTAAGTTAAACATTGGATATTTACTGAAAGGGTCAGAGATTGATAAGGATTACTGTTAGTAACCTTTTGAAACCATAATGTATCAATTTCAAATTACAGAAAATGGTTTAAATGTCACTTATACATTGGGATAAGCTGAAAACATGTAATCACCGTGTCCATGAATCACCACTTAGCCTCATTTCTAATCCTCTGATGCAGACAAAGGTTACTAGGCTACAGTCTGTGTTTTCTATTTGATAAACATTAAGTGCTTAATTTTTAGGATTTCACTGATCTTGAGAGACAGGGCAGACACAAATTGCTTCCTAAACAAGAGTAAAAACTGTGTTTTTATAACCACATCCATAAAGATTTCCTCTTCCCAAGAATGTATTTAACATAAAACTACAAGTATAAAACCAAGAAATTCTTATCTCTATATGTCACTACATAAATTCCATAAAACCTTTCTATTTTTCCATGGCCAAGAGGGCATGCCATTTTCTTCATTCATTCACTCATTCATTCAGAGTATGTATTCAGCTCCAGTGATATGCAAGGATGATATCACAACAGAGAATTTTTTAAAAATGAATCAGTAATGTACTAGAATATACATATATATGTGATATATAAATATATTTTTCTAGCAGGGTGGTTTGACTTAAAGAAATAACTATATACAAAGCTGAATTATGCCATAAAGAGTTTCAATGATGGTGAGACAGCTTTTTGATGAGCCCACAAAATTAACTCAGCTGGGTAATTCCAGGCACGAAGGCAAAAGTTCTAACTCTTCCAAAAAAAATCAGAAAACCCAGTTTATGCTGCTTGAGGGAGTCAAGGTAGGGTGAAGAAAAAAAGACTTACTTCTTTCCCTTACAGTGATTATGTATACTCAACTTCAGCTCTACTGATTAAAAGGAACTTTTCTTCTGATTTCATTTCTCTACTGCAGGTAAGAAAATTCCACTTTTAACATCTTTCAATGATAATTGGAGGATGTTGCAGAAAATACAGATAACTGATCAGCACTTGGGAGGAAGGTTAGTACTCTGCCAAAGCAATTGACCTGCCAAGTAGGAGGTCAAAAAATACGATTTAAATTCTTTCTAGGCGACTGACCTTGCTTAATGCACAGGGAAAGAGGAAAGGGCTCTGAGAGAATCCTACAGGAGCCTGGAGCCCCAGGAGTGTGAGGAATCACAGCAGGTGTGCAGTGAGACGAATGGGTACAATACTCAAGGGAATTTCCAGGCTTGGGAACTGGTCACTCAGTTCTGGTACTCGAGCATCCATATTCAAGCACCTGCAGTTATGACTGGAGAACTACTTCAAGCGGCAGTCCTTGATGGACCTGGAGTAAACTGGGCATTTTCAGAGATCCAAGAGCAGTAAAGGGTAGTCCAGAATAACCCCAATCCTATGTCTGTAGAAACCATTTCCACAGTTTTTATATTTTGGGACTGTTACTACCTTTTCTTACGAATGCCTTCAAATGTCCCTATGGTTGAAAATGACTACTTTTGCTTTCCTTCTAAAATCAATTCCAACATAAATGGTGTCTATTTAAAATACCTGGACATCTTGCAAAAGTCTACTGCATAGTAATGAGTTGTAACTCTGCTGGTTAATGCAATAATAAAGAATCTGAATGTTTTACAAGAAGCCCTAGAGATATTAACTTCTTCCTTTGTAAAACAAGATAGTAGGACTGAAAAATAATGACTTTATAAAAGTGGTGGGATTTCCTTGTGGCTCAGCTGGTAAAGAATCCGCCTGCAATGCGGGAGACCTGGGTTCAGCCCCTGAGCTGGAAAGATCCTCTGCAGAAGAGAAAGGCTACCCAATCCAGTATTCTGGCCTGGAGAATTCTATGGACTATACAGTCCATGGGGTCGCAAGGAGTTGGACATGATTGAGTGACCTTCACTTTCTCTTATAAAGGTGGTAGATAAACAGCAGAAAGCAGAGTCTTGATTGCCAATGTCTCTACCATCCCATGGCAACTCAATAACGTTTTAAGTCTAGAATACTTATCTAGACATAAGTCCTAGATGAACAAAAAACTATTTACATTTCCTGACTTTCGCAGTAAACTATAGGCTGTCTTGTTTTCCATTCCCCAGTTAACTCAGTGTTTAATGAGGTGTATGACCCACAGTTGTACAACACCCCAGATGCACTGTCTTCAAGGGAAGAACACCTCATTCTTCTTATATCATCACTGTCTGATACAGTGTCCTGTACAACCTAGATACTCAAAATAGATTTGTCTGAAAGCTGAGCATTCAAGGAATACATGACAATCTGCTAGGAATCTTCTTCAAACTCCATAATATTTAAAAGACAATTTTGAAGACATATGATCTCAGCTACCATCTGGCTGTTTGGTCTGCCAGGTGTGGTAGCATGTTCTAAGAAGTATTATTTTAAATATTCTCAAAATGGATCTTGACTGACAAAAGACTATAGGACACCTTGCACATTTTAAGTTTATAAAGAAAGTTGGATTTTTTTTCACTTTTTAAAGAACTTTGAAATCTGTAGAAAATACAAATTTTAGATTAGTTGCTGTCATATACAGTAGAAGTTAGATGGTGGACTACTGGAAAGGTTTCTAAATTAGCCATGCCTTCAAATAAATCTCCTTTAGCAATCTGCCTAGTATTTTAGTAGAGGTGATTAAAAAACATTCTATTAAAAATGTTTAATACTCCATCATAATAAGGGAATTATTATATGTGCTAAATACATCAAAGCAAGTTATTCTATCTGGAATTAACTTCATTTCACAGACTTTTTTCCCCCCATCCATCTAAACTAAATGACAAATTCCTCTCAAAAGGAAAAATCTACTTTGTATAAATGTGATTACAAAATCTTTTTCAAAATATGTTTTTTTTTGCTTTCACTTGGACACTCTAGGTATTTCAGTTCATTTTAGAAGGTTATTCTGACTCTGAATCATTTAAGAACTTAAAAATTTAGAAAATAGCATATAGAATTGATTCCCATTAACTAGCTCTACACCATGCATAACAGTTCTGTGGCTTAAACTGCCAAATTCAGTTGCTTGTGTGCTATAATGTTCAGAATTAGTACAGAGCCTGTATTTTACACCATTAGATGGACAGGCTGTAAATGCACTTCAGAGACAGGTGTGTGGATTTTTCTTCCTCTACATGAGTGGAGTGAATATTGAAACTAATTTACATTTCTCAAGTTATGTAAAGAGTAAAGTGAAGCTATACATTAACCGAGCTTACATTTTCTAACTAATACAGTGATGTTTTGGAGCCCTGAGCAGCAAACAGCCGAGCCACCCATCAGTGTGGTCCTGTTGTCATATGTGTTAGAACCTTAGGAACCATATGACCAGTCAGGAGAGGTGTCACTATCTCTGCCGAATGCCACTTTGTTGGTTTCTCTGAATACGCTCCTCTCTATCCTGGCTTCCAACTCTGGGGTCAACCTCTCTGCTTCCAAGCTCATAAGGAAGGGCACAAGCACATACTGGGGGACAAGTGAAGTGCCTTTATGTTTCATTTAATACATATACTGGTCCAATTAAGCCACAAGCGGGCCCAAGGTTTCCTTGGGAGTGTGTGCTCAGTCATGTCAGACTCCCTGCAAGCCCAAAGACCATAGCCTGTCGGGTTCCTCTGTCCATGGGATTCTCCAGGCAAGACTGGAGTGAGTTCCCATTTCCTCCTCCAGGTGATTTTCCCAACCCAGGGAAGGAATCTGCATCTCCTGCATAGGCAGGCACTTTACCAAGGCTCTTTACCACTGTGGCACTAAAATCCCATATAATCAAAGCTGTCCCCTCCGTTACCATGGTGGAATTTCCAAATAGCATTTGCCTAGTGAAAACAAAAATTTCATTCAATTTATTTAGAATTGAGAAATAGCTAGAATATATATTTTCCCTGTTTGTCCAAGTGAGGAAAAACATGGACACCTTAAAAATGATTTAAGCAATCAACTAAAAAAAGAGTCAATATTCAGAAAACAAATTGGACTTTGGGGAATCATATCAATGAATACTTACATATCAGATAAAAATTCAGTTTTACAAAATAAATGAATATATATACACACACACACTTACATTTCATATATTAAACTTCAATGACTTGATGTTTATCCCAATTTGAAAGATTGTGAAAGTGATGAATATATTTATATGCTGTTCTCTTTCCCTTTTTTATTCATTCTCTGCATAGACAGCCAACATTTCTTCTTTATTAATAGCAACAAAAATGTTATTTTATATGATTCAGTGTAAATATTTTTTTGCAAAACAATAAAATAAACAAACTCAAGTCACAAATACAGGGAATTTCAACCTCTGAACTATAATAACACCCTACTTAATTTAAGCTGGTATGAGACTAATCTATTAGAAATAATATTTGCATTTCAAAGCAAGAAAGCAGTGTTAAAATGTTCAGTGATAAAAAATCCAAAAGAAAGTCAATATAATAAAATTAACAAAATTAAGTACTTGCATTTGGGTTGAGCAAACTCAATTTTGCCTCAAGTTTTCACAGTTTCTGCTTATCCAACACGGTTTTAAAAGGCAGAAGTCTCCTTTATTGTTTCAGTTTCTATGCCCATAAGGCAGTGGTACTCTAACAACGGTATGAGATGGTATGCAGATAATCACCATTAAATGCATAAGCCATTCACAGTTGTTAATATTGACAAGAGTGATGATTAGACTTACGAATCAAAGGCTAATGAAGCCTCAATAGTTACTGAAACAATAAACTAGAGTATACTCTTAAATGATAGTTCAATGAAAAATATATTCATACGACTTCCTGAAATGTAGCCTGCTAATGTGCAGTTACAAATTCACCTCCCAATTTGTGAACTATCCAAATGAATTAAGGTACACAAAATAGCCAACTGGAAATAGTATCCATTAGGAGTGGAGTGTAAGGCCTGGAACATTAGAATCAGACTCTGATCCTCGCTGCCACTCACTGCCTCTTTGATCTTAGACAAATGTAATAATAATAATAATGTTAATAGTAATAGTTTCTACGGCATTTACTTGCCTTATATTATTTGATTTTCATCTCATTAAATTAAGTGCAAATTTCATATCCTTTTTAGAGATGAGAACACTGACATTAATGATGTTAATTAATTTGTTCCTGGTAAGTTTAGCTATGATGGATCCATGTGCTTAACCACAAATGCCATATAAGGAGCCCCAGAATCTCTGTCTGAAAACAGCTATATCACAGCTGTATCAGTGCTACTCATAAAATAGCAAATATAATTATACAATATATTTGAAGAATAACAAAACATGATCAAGTGAGGTTCATTTAAGACTTTTAGGGATGACCCTCCATTAGGAAATCTGTTAATAAATGACATATTAGCCCCAGATAGGTCCTGATAAAGAGAACAAACTTCTTTTACTGTGGGAATAAATGCATACTTAATCCAGATCGTAAACACTTGTGTGCTATATGCACATGTGTTGGAGAGAAAGCTAAGCCTGGAGATGTATATATGTGTATCTCAAAGCAAAAGCCAGAGTCATGCCTTGTGAGCAATAGGAAACATTCTCTTCTCTAGAATTGCTTTCTGGAAGATGCTCAAAAGATGTTAGTTGAATAAACAAGTAAATGAGTGATTGAATATAAGCAAAACCAGAAAATATATCAATGATAGCAACCCCAAACAGAACATACATTGAATTAACTCAAGAAATGTATCTAGTCGATTAAGACGTGCAAGAACAATTGAACAAATGACCAATATTATGAAGATGCATAATATAAATATACATACATACAGGTGAACATATTGACCACATAATGCCTTGCCAGTAATCAAAGAGAATTTTTTTTGTAATTCCCAAAATGAAAGAGCTCTTGATAAATGAAATAGAAGATTGTTGAGGGCTACTTGCCCTATCACATACTAGATAATATTATAAAGCCACAATAATAAAAACAGTATGAGCCTATGCTGCAATAGAACCTACATATAAGCCTATCTACATAGGTATCTCCAGGTGCTGGCATTTCAAAGTATTTTTTATTTTATTGATAATATTTAGCAACCTTGTATGTATTTTTAAAATAAGCATGCATCAATAAATACTCAACATTAATAGATGTTTAAAAACTTATGAGTGTCCTTTTCATATAAGAAACACTTTATAGGAGAATAAAGAAGCTCCCAACTGTTATTCATCACCATGAAAACTTGTCTGAAAGGAGACTTTGATTTAAATTTGCCAGAGCTGTCAGCAATCTCCTGAGGGAGGGAAGACAGTGCTAGTTAAACACCCTGGATTCTAAGTGCAACAACTTATAAAATATTGAACTCTTCTGTTAAATTTGTTTTTGATGAAACTGGAAAGAATCAATGTGTACACAGTCCTAAATAAAAGTGCCAAGATTTTATGTACCCTACCCATCAAAATGAAACTTCCTGGGTGCATTTCATTAAAGTTATATATCAAGAGAAATTGCCTCTGAATCTAGCCTCATCGGAGCCAGTTACAGAATAGGCACTATGAATGGAATTCATAGAGGGGCACACGTGCGTGTGTATGTATATTTGAGCATGTACATGTGTGTGTTGTAAAGGGGAGGAGAGAGGGAGGAGACAGAGCAGAAAATTCATTTTTAATATATTTTGCTAAAAATCTGGATTCTGGATCCACCAGTGATTTTACCTCAAATCTTGTAGTATAAAATATAAAGTAATTAAATTTCCAATACTTAGATCCATCATTCTTGGGCCTCATATTTCCTTTTGGGAGTATACAGTTTAAGTATCCGGGTCAATTCCAGGTGGAAGCTAGTCTATGACTAAAAACCAAGTAAAAAATGAAACTTCTCAGACAGCTGAACAGTCATCTATTTCAGTGCCCACCATGTTTCATATTTCAGTCACATTTAATTAATGCAAAATTTGTGGCAAGCTTGGTTGATTCATGGATCATAAAGAGAAGTGATCTCTTAAAACTTCATTTTCACTGTCCTCAGTTCAATAATGCAAGCGATTCTTGTTCCTTCAGGCGACACACTCAAAGTCTCAGGCTCACCAGGCAGCTCGGAAATCATATGACCCTGACTTTCACAAAACAGCTCTGCTTTAAAGTACATCCTATGATCCTGTGCCGCTTCTAACTTCTACCCACCAGCGGACCTTTCATACGCTGCCATGCTCGCTGAACACAGGGCTCACGCACTTGCTTCCCTCTGTTCTACTACTGCTGCTGTTAGGCATTACGGCTGGTTTGTGCTCCCATCACTCTACAGGTATTTACCCATCTCACCATAACCCCAGAAAATTACAGAATTTCAAAATCCAATCTGCTATTCTTATCTTTGGATAAATGTCACTATAGTGAGACATCCAAGGATCAACAAATCTTTAAGTAAGGTCTTTAAGTAAAATCATGCAGTTTCCAACTCTGCCTCAAAATGCTGTTTGGTGCACTCAGGAGATAACACTGGTTTAATCTGATTTCACTCCATGATTAAATTTAATGTGTCTCAATTTTCAGAAGGAGATAACTTCTAAGAAATTCCAAAGTACACAAATTTTCAGGAGCCAATAACCATGGGGATTTGAAGAAAAAATGACATCTGTGAAACATATGAAAGCAAAATTCACTGGTGTTAACTTCTGACATCAAAGACAAGACAAACTATTAACTGAAATTATCACTGGCATGTTTTGTTGTTGTTCAGTCACTCAGTTGTGCCTGACTATTTGTGACCCCATGGACTACAGCACACCAGGCTTCCCTGTCCTTCACTATCTCACAGAGTTTGCTCAAACTCAGGTCCATTGAGTCAATGATGCCATCCAACTATCTCATCCTCTATTGTCCCCTTCTCCTCCTGCCCTCAACCTTTCCCAGCATCAAGGTTTTTTCCAATGAGTCAGTTCTTTGCATCAGGTGGCCAAAGTATTAGTGCTTCAACTTCAGTCCTTCCAATGAATATTCAGGGTTGCCTGGTTTGATCTCTGTGCTGTCCAAGGGACTCTGGAGAGTCTTCTCTTGCACCACATTTTGAAAGTAACACTTCTTCCATGCTCAACCTTCTTTATGGTCCACCTCTCACATCCATACAGATTACTGGAAAAACCTCCAGAATTTTCCATATCAGAAATAAATTAAAAAATTTAAGCCTCCTTCTTTAGGCAATAGTGTAATACTGAAAAAAGACTCCCAATATCCTGAGTTTTGTGAATCTCCTCATGTCATCCTGTATCTCTCCCTGCTGATCATTTCTGTGTGACTCTTTTCCATTGCATCAAGGGCTGAAGTGGCTCTTGTGCTTTTTGGAAGTGAACACGGCCTCCCTTATCATCCCAGTGTGGACGCCTCTTGCCCTGCATGGCAGCAGAAGAGTTAACCAATCCAGGTACAAGGGCCCATGGCTGGGAAGGGAGCACATTCTAGTTTGAAAGGACCAGACATAGGCTTGTCAATTCTAACCTGACGAGTATTCTCTCAGGAATACTGAGCTGCAAGATAAGAATGAAGCTTTGATAATCCAAATGCACTTTGATAGAACATCAACTGAACTTAGCGCTGAAGAGTAGCATTTTTAAGGTTCTAAATTTTAGCTGGAGGCAGAGGGAATACCAGAAGGAAAATAAATGAAAGCTGCTCACCACTTCAAAAGCTAATCTTTGTAATGCTTTCATTAGCAGTTAGAAAAAAAAAAAAATTCACACTTCAGAAGTAGAAAAGAAATTATTTTGATGCCTGATCGCTATGGGGTGTAGTTTAACTCCCCAGTCTTTCAAAAACAGGCAAGGTCAGGAATTCCCTTTACCACTGTTGAGCTTGTAAAATATTTTGTTTGTAAAGGAACCAAAATAGATGTATAAGAAAGAGATTAGCTGATGAACTGCTCATTTTGTTCCTGCAATAAAAGATAAGGATCTGTTATACTCAGAGTCAAAAAGGTTCTTCTTTCTAAAGAAACTACCCCCTTAGGCTGGACATAAAGGCCCTATTTTCACTTTTAAGCAAATACAGTATAAAAATATTTGGACTAGACTATAGAGAAGTTGCAGTGGGACTGGTAACTAGGAGAATCTACAATCAATCTCCCTTAAACCTTAGGAACGGGGGGAGGGGAGGGAAAAAAGTGAAAATATTGTTAGTTGAGTCTAATGGGAAAATGTGTGTTTCAAACCAAAATACATAACTCGAAGGCCATGCAAGTTCATAAACAGGAGGAAAACAGGTAAAGTTAAGATCATGTTTGTAACATCTATACTCGAAGAGATTTCCTACCTGAAGATCTAGCCTCAAGGAAAGTCCTGCCTGCCAGATACCATGTGGGTTTTGTGGTTAATGGATCAATGATATTATGGATATAACATGTGGGCTGAGGCATAATAGAGAATTCCTAATTACACAGTATCTGCATAATATCAATCTTAAGGAAGAGACAATAACCATTATTTATTCTTTCAATACTAAGCAATTCTAAGCTCTTTTATATCATTACAAGGGTGTGCTTTTCAAAACCCACTTCCAGCACGCTTGTTATTTTCCCTCTCGTACGCCATCAAAAACTCATGGTTGACAGATTGTCTTGGGGATTCCTGGCCTGTCCTCTATGCTATCACAGGGGACCCCATTATTTCCAATTCACATGAAACACTAAAGTGCAGTGAGTTTCCAATCTTGATACATACCATCAAAAATATAGAATTGAATTTCTGGTACACAATGTTAAATAAAATGTTCTACTAGTTACTTAAATAAGGTACAGGGAAACTAGAGAAGAGCTGGAATGATATTGTGGGGCACTGATGTAGGGTGCTGAATCCCAAGAGAAGAAGAAAATCACACATTTATTTTACAAGGATTAGAAATATCAAAGGACTGCTTAAGCGAGCTAAGGAAAAAGGTATTCAAGACTAATTTGCTGTATTTACAAGACATGCTATAATGTAACATCAAGGCTTTCTGAGCTAGTGTGCATTGCTCTGAGACCCATAATTTAAAGATTTAACTGTTTATGGTCAGATTATTGGTATGGTTTGGGAAAGAGCAAATCCTAATGTGTGAACAACCGTTTTACAGCACTCTCTCATTTTAGGTTTTATTAGAGTCTCTTGCAGGAGAGGCCCTATTTCTCTTTTTTGAATTTCTACAGATGTGAATCATAAGTATTTGTGATAATGCATTACAAGTTGTTCATCTTCATGTTTCTGCCCTATTGGGGATCCAATCATTCCATCAGAAAGTTGGCTTTTCTCAGAGACAATACATTGGATATGGACTCTCCCAGGATGCTTTTTAAAAAAGCAGTGATTAGAAAAAGAGCCCTGAGAATGTGAATGTGGCAGACTTTAATACAAACCCTCAAACAACTACTAGAAAAATCAAATCACCATAAAAAATAGGTCAGTGATATCATTATCACAAATGAGTAAGTAACACAGTGGTATGAATTATCAAAACATAAATTTCAAACTTTGTGAAAAAAAAATTTTCCGTTTAGATCACAAGCATAATACAAATATTTCTGTAGGTAAAGAGTATTCCTGCTATATCAAAAGAGGCATATGTAATTAAACTAGAAAAATATGTTCTTCTCCATTAATGCTACTTTTAGAAATTCCACAATGGCTATTAGGCAATCAAAAGTAGCAATGCTAAAGCCATTTCTGCAAGAAGACTATGCATTCAGTTGCTTTATTCCCGTTTCCCTGACAACCTGCCAGTATTCATGACCCAACCAAATTCCCAACAGTATTACAGAACAGGCTTTTAATAATGCAAAGGCCTTTCTTTCTTTTGATGGGATGATGTCCTCTTAGTGAGAATAGAATCAGCCATTAACAATCTGTTCATCAGTTTTCCTTTCAATGTCCCAAATGTAATTTAACCTTTGTTAACCAATTCTCAGTTTATTTTACACTGGATGCTAGTTAGGAAGTACATTTATAACTATGATTCAATTGATGTCCAAGGGCTTGGAATAAGCAGCTGCTTAAAACACAATGGTTGGCTTTCTTCCACCTACTTGTACATAATTAATTTATTTTAAATACCTTTTAAGTGTTATAACTAACATGAGAAGGGCAAAATAATCTTTACTGAGAGATGTTCTAACAGATTTTTAAAAACTAAACTGGTTTTTAACATAATCATTGAAGTTATTTTAAGGCATTAATGCAATGCATTTAACTCTGCATAATAGAACACTCATCTCCAACCTTTTTCAAGTCCCTGAAACCAGACAATATGCTCCTCCTGCATACTGGTAAATGACTAATGCCTCAAATGATTTCCAATTTTTCTTTTTAACTTTTTGTGTTGTTAGTCACTTTCCTCTTTATTCTCTACATTTTTGATAAAAGAGACACACCTGCTTTCCTTCAGCTAAGCATTTTCTATTAAAGTGGATCTATCATGCCAGCAATAGGCAAAGTGGTTCAGTTTACTGAAACACGTAGGCTGGGTGTTGTTAATCAATGACATTTTATTGATTTCCTTTTCTAGAGTACAAACTAACACAAAGTATTATATACAAAAATAGGGCACTAGGCAAAAAATCATTACCTGAAAGGAAATATTGTTATACTATGGCTGTGTAACCTTCATTGGTTTGCAGCCATGACAATACAATGAAAGAATAGCGATGAATAAATTGATGTGTTTCAGGAAAGAAAATCTTGCCTTGATTTTGAGTGTTCCATTATTTTATATACTTTTATTATTTTTAATTGAGAAAGTCAAATGATGTTAAAATATTATTCCACTAGTACTGATTATATTGATGTGTAGTCCCCATCTTTAAATTTAATAAACAGTGCCTTTTGCCCCAGTTTTTACTGAAGATTCCAAAATGAATGATTTATCTACCTACCTGCCTACTTTATCAAATAGCAAAAATGACACCACCAAACTGAAAGTTATATGGAAAGATAAGAGTTTCAGCAGATGAAGTTTTAGAACTCAAGAGGCACATAATCAATCTCTTCCTAAAATATCCTTAAAAAGATGGCACCAGCATTCTGTTTAGACAGATTAGTGAAGATCACAGTGGAATGATTACTTCCTGCCTATTTCCTGTTGTACTGAAACATATGTATCAGTATAGTCACACTCATCCCCTAGAATTCTAAATATTTGACATTATGGTTGTACTTCAAGAGTCTTTTTTACTTTTTTTTAAATCCATCCACAGCTTCCCACATCCCCACTATGACCCTCAGCCATAGCTCAGATTCATTGTTTTTGCTTTCTATTCAGAAAACGAAGATCATGGCATCTGGTCCCATCACTTCATGGGAAATAGATGGGGAAACAGTGGAAACAGTGGCTGACTTTATTTTTGGGGGCTCCAAAATCACTGCAGATGGTGACTGCAGCCATGAAATTAAAAGACACTTACTCCTTGGAAGGAAAGTTATGACCCACCTAGATAACATATTCAAAAGCAGAGACATTACTTTGCCAACAAAGGTCCGTGTAGTCAAGGCTATGGTTTTTCCAGTGGTCATGTATGGATATGAGAGTTGGACTGTGAAGAAAGCTGAGCACCGAAGAATTGATGCTTTTGGACTGTGGTGTCGGAGAAGACTCTTGAGAGTCCCTTGGACTGCAAGGAGATCCAACCAGTCCATTCTAAAGGAGATCAGCCCTGGGTGTTCTTTGGAAGGAATGATGCTAAAGCTGAAACTCCAGTACTTTGGCCACCTCATGTGAAGAGTTGACTTATTGGAAAAGACTCTGATGCTGGGAGGGATTGGGGGCAGGAGGAGAAGGGGATGACAGAGGATGAGATGGCTGGATGGCATCACCGACTCGATGGACGTGAGTTTGAGTGACCTCCGAGAGTTTGTGATGGACAGGGAGGCCTGGCATGTTGAGATTCACGGGGTCGCAAAGAGTCGGACAGGACTGAGCGACTGAACTGAATTGAAAAGATTGTAAAAGTGCTGCTTCTTTTTGTCCTGGCCCTCCTTCTGTCAGCTGTCATCACACACACTGGAGAACATGGCTGGTTCCTCTTGAGAAATAAGACCACCCAACTTGAAACAATGCGTGAATCACTGTGTGGTTAACAATCAAGAAAACAGCAAAGGGGGCTCTTCTCCATTTGGGGTCCTAATAGCATTGACCTCCACTTCAGTTCTGTTGAACAAAGAGTTACTGAGCCCATAATTCATTCCAGGTACTAGACTGCCTATCAGGGTACAGAACTATGTGAGACTAAGTTCACAGACTCTAGGACCATACTGTAAAATGTGTATGAAGTTGTCTGCCCCAAAGCTAGCCTTCTCAGTGAACAAGAGCTATAGTTTAGTTGGCATCCCAGCTCAAGTGAGATCAGTTCCTAAAGAAAGCACAGTCGGTACACAAAGACAAAATTATCCTTTAATTTCCTTAAATCATCCACGAAATGCAGTGTACAACATCTTGTACACCATCCCTGTCCTAATGATTGTGCATTGAACACTGTGAGAACCACGGACTAAGACCCAAGAAAGCAACAAAAACAAGTTTTGCGAAATATAACTGGATAGTCGGCAGCCTCTTATTATTAAACTATTAAAAGGATGGAAAGACAGATTTTAAAGAATCTCTATTTGCCTACATGCTTGATCAATTCCACTTTAATATAAAAATCTCATGTCTTTTAACAAAGATTGATTTTGCTTTTCTAAGGTTTCAAATGTGACAGTGTATCTAAAAGCATCTAGATCTGGCACACAGCATATACCAACAAATGTTTCCTGAATTTAATCTAAATTTTCATCTTCAACTTTTTAAAATATGAACGAAGAACTGGCCATTCCAAACTGGTGTTGCTTACTGTGACTCCACGTACTAACTATTACTCTCTCTTTCTTGAAAACTGGGTGAGTCAGGTCAGGTCCTATTTAGGGTTAGATTCTGAAATTGGCAGCTTTAGTTCTACATGAGTATGATGCAACCTACTGTGAGAAAAAAAAAAAAAAGTGCCACGGAGGTTTAAAGAAGAGGATTTTAGGCTATACTGAGACCTCAGCAAAGGCTTCATAGAGCTGAGGAGGCATATATGGAATCCTAGAATAAGTGAAAGCCTAATTGGCAAAACAGGAGAGTGCATTCTAAAGAGTGCTAAGTGTAAAGATACAAACTCATGAAACCCTATGATTTGTGCAGAGAACACATCTTCCAGGGCCATCATAGCCTAAGACCAAAAAATACAGGTAGGTACAAATTGGATCAGAGCTGTTTGTTCTAGGCTAAGGAGACTGGCCTTTATTTTATAGCTATTGGGGAGGCATTTAAAGATATCAATTAGGTAAATGTCACGGTTGAGATTTCATTTGAGATACGTTCTTTAGGTAAGGAAGAAGACTAAGAGAAGCAGAATGAGAAGTTAAGAGACTACTTAGGGGGTTATACACCTTGACAGGGCAGTGGGGGTGAGACATGGAAAGCGGGAACAGAATGAAGAACTACTTGGAGCTCACCTAAAACTTGACAGCTGACTCAGCTGAGGTGAAGGTGTGTGAGAGTGCTGGACAATGCCTGTGCCCCACAAACCAGGCTCACCTGCATGAGGATGCACTTCTCCAAAAGGCGGACTAGAGGCGGCAGCAATGTCATAGGGCTTCCCTGGGGGTTATCTGAGAAGACGGCCACCACAGACTTTGATCCACAAGACTAAAGATCAGAGAGGAGGCCAAGTTAGGGGCTAGAGATCTGAGTTAATAATAAAAACACTGAGAGATCGACAGACCTTTAGAAAGGGACACCTACAATGGGTCAAAGCCCTCCTAGAGAAACAACTTTTTTTTTTTTAATTTTATTTAATTTTTAAACTTTACATAATTGTATTAGTTTTGCCAAATATCAAAATGAATCCACCACAGGTATACATGTGTTCCCCATCCTGAACCCTCCTCCCTCCTCCCTCCCCATACCATCCCTCTGGGTCGTCCCAGTGCACTAGCCCCAAGCATCTAGTATCGTGCATCGAACCTGGACTGGCACCTCGTTTCATACATGATATTTTACATGTTTCAATGCCATTCTCTCAACTTTTTAAGGAGAGGGCAGCTCAGGAGTTATCAGAAGACAAACCAGAAGAGGAATGAAGGGACAGTAGGAGGGAGCTGAGGAAGAGAGCTTGATGAATAAATGCAGCGGCAAGAAGATAACTGAACAGACAACTAGAAAAGATGAATGGCGGGGCAGCCTCAGAATGGCCTGAGGCCTACAGCGCAGTGGTACTGGGGCAGTGGATACAGACAGTGGGCCACCGGGGCCTGAGCAGGGAGAGTGAGGTGAGCACGCTGGGAAAGCTAGTGTAGACGCTCTTTGAAGCAGTTGAGCTAAGGAAGGAAGAGATTAATAGAGAGGAACCAGAGCTCAAGAGGACTCAGGGTTTGGCTTAGCTTGGTTTTAGGATGAGGACATTTAACATGTGTACAGAAAAGGGATATGAAACAGCTTTTCATGCATGCTGGCAACACTGATGAGTGGTGACTGTCTGAACACAAGGTCAAGAACAACTGACACGCCTGTAGGGTTCAAGGGGGAAAAAAAGGCAGTGACTAAAGATGAGCGCCTGCTACAAACAGGAGAGGGGAGTACTGGGATAGATACCCTGGACTTTCTCTTCCTTTACAGGCTTTCTCCAAATGATTACCTATTCACAGATGAGATGCACTTTGTACATGTTGGTAAACATCGTCGTTGTTTAGTCACTAAGTCGTCTCCAGCTGTTTGTGGCTCCATGGGCTGTAGCCTGCCAGGCTCCTCTGTCCATGGGATTTCCCAGGCAAGAATACTGGAGTGGGTTGCCATTTCCTTCTCCAGGGGATCTTCCCAAACCAGGGATCAAACCTGATTTTTCTGCTTGGCAGGTGAATTCTTTAGTGCTGAGCCACTGGAGATGCTGGTAATCATCACAGTTTTCTAATTATGAAGGAAAAGGGAACTGAAGAACATGGTAATCTTGGTAAGGAGTTATAGGGAACAGCCTACCCAACTGCTATAGAAATAAACTACCCTAGAATCCACTAAATTGGCTACTAGAATGTTAGAGAAACCCAAACATGAAGGCATTGTTTTCCCAATTAACAATGTGTTTGAAGGACTGCCCTTAAAAACAATTAAAAGCAAAAAAGGTTTAAAAAATGAAAAAGAGATGACACTGATTTAGGATATTCACTCTTTCTCGGTTTTTCATTTTGTCTTGTTTCATATGCATGTTGCTTCTTATCTAGACTTTGCTGCTGAGAACCTGGGGAAAGGGTTCTCTTCGCAGTGTGACCTCACTCTGCTGCCACAGAGCTGGACAAGAACAGATACTCATGGATCACAGATCTGAATCTCCAGTCACATCTGTTACATGTCCCAGCAGATCAATACTTCACAGGATATATGAGGAAGTACAGGAAAAAAAAAATGATTACCTCAAACCCTTAACCTCAAAAATAAAGAGTAGAGAGAAAAAAGGTGTTAGTAACTTAGGAACAAAATCCCTACCAAGAAATTGGCCTTGGATTAGCCAAAGCAAAACCCATTTTCCTGTATTCTAGATCTTCTATACACACAGATTCAAGACGGCTTATCCTGAACACGGGCTATTTCGAAAATGGATGGCAAATGAATCATAAAAGATACGTAAGTGATTTAGTTAGGAAAAGCACTCTATTAAAATGGCAGAGTTGTAATTTAAAAAAAAATTTCATAGTTATCGTTTGATAATCCTGTATAATATCACATAAACAACCGATCATCTTAAAGCCTTTTTTTAATACTGATCATTTAAGTATGGAAATAAGTCAGTGAGTATATATTAAATGAGTCCATATGTTATTTCATAGATCTCCTTGCATTAGTTTGTTAAATGCTTATTTTTTCCCTTATTTTTAAAAGATTCACTCTCCAGTACAAAAGGACTTGTTTTAACTATGCAACCTAGCAATGGGAGATGCCCACGTACAGATGTTTTCAACAATTCGCTCTGTGTATTATAATTCATTACATGTCATTTTATAAAAGTCACTCAATAATGGTAAAATGTAAGTGAGCTACATGTATAAACTATCATAGCTACTAATCTCTTTGAGGGCTTACCTGATAGACTTGATTTAATATACATATTAAATGATATATTTATTAATTCATGAGTCAGGGGAATATAACCTATTGACTAAAACAAATGATGTTTTCATGTATGTTAGTCACTCGGTTGTGTCTGGCTATTAGAGACCCCATGGACTGTAGCCCACCAGGCTCCTCTGTCTATGGAATTTCCCAGGCAAGAATACTGGAGCTGGTAGCCATTCCCTTTCTCCAGGCAATCTCCCCGACCCAGGGACTGAACCTGGGTCCCTAGTGCAGGCAGATTCTTTACCACTGAGCCACCGGGGGGAGAAAATAATAAAACTGGACATTCTCTTCTGATCACAAAAGTAGCCAGCATTTAAATCCTGGACATAGTTTCTCTCATTACCAAATCATCACTGTCCCATTAAAAACAAACAATGCTAACTATACATCATAGTCCCATTTTTGTTTTTTAATATGACACTTTATTTCCTAACAAATCTTAAGGATATTATACTGTGTTCGACTGTATCTCTAATCACTTCAGATGGCTTTTTTGTATCGATGTTTTCCTCTCCTTGTCCCGTCTGAAACTTTATTACTAGAGGTTGCTTCTAAACTTTAGAAAGCACATTTACTCAGTTTTTTTCCAATAATGCCCAGCCCAAATCCCTCAACTATTTGCCTTTACATCCTGTAACTTTTCAGTTTCAGAACTGTGATATAAACGTAAGTGTCTTCTTTGAGCCCTACAGTGCTTGGCAGAATGCTATTTGTATTTTAGCAGAGCGAAGAAAAATGTAAAGTTAATCTATCCTGCAATAATGAGAAAAATCTCTAGAATCTCAAGTTCTTTTAAGTATATTTTTACTTATAACACCAGCAGTCTTAAATAACATAACGATGTATTATTAACATTAATGAGTTAACATTTCAGAGCTATATACGTTGACATAAAAATGAACAAAGTTACATTAAAAAAAAAAAAAAAAGCAAGGCCCAGAGCAAGATGTCAACAAACTGGGAAAAGTGTGACTTGAAGGGGTCTTTAGGGAAAGATAAGTCAGAGAGGTGAGACAGGAGAGCAAGCAATCACAGCACTGTTTGGGACATAGTTGTATGTGTATGTACATTCACACGCAGGTTGTATTACACACACACGTTATATAATACATATGTATACATACTATACATTACACAAATACGCACTTTACATGATATACATACACGACTATACACACACGTGTGTTTGTACACATATATATTTTAACTAAAAATTTACAGATGCACACGTTTACATGTATGGGCAGCAGAACCCATATGGCTACAGCAGGTGTAATAAATGTGATTGTGTTTCCCTTAAAAATGTGCCTGCCCTACAAACCTCCCCACTGCTTCCAGGAATTCATGCAAGGCACTCACCCTCTGAAGCCTGTGGGAGGGCAAGAGAAAGAAAGGATAGGCAAATTAGCCATAATTGGATCTTATTAACTTAAGTCATTTAAATTGCTAATCTGTTTCCAAGTAGGCTCATTTGTAGATAACTCATCTTTAGCTGACTGAACTTGGCTTTTCTAACCCATGTTTGTAATTGGGAAAGAAGAGAATAACTTGTCATTTATCTTCCTTTTTCTTCATTTCAAAAATAAATAAATGGTCAAAAATGTCAAAACCGCTAGAATTTGGGTAGAATTTATATCTACACAGTTAAAGAGTATGATCATGAAATGACTAGATTTTACATGTGTTCAATTATCTTCTGATCTCATGCAAACCTAGATGATGTAATTAAAGGTATAAAATGGGGAGGAGGGGAAATTACTGAATTAATTTCTCAGCAAAGGCATATAAAATACATGCTTATACAGAAAAAATCTATTTTCTTTTTAAAATAAATTTTATGTCATTTCACAACTTATCCAAATGACAAATTACTGTTGTACACCTGAAAATAATGTTGTATATCAGTTGTACCTCAATTTAAAAAATAATCCTTTTAAGATTCAAAATTTCATAGAAAATGTAAGTTAAGTGAGTATAAAATTTGCATTTTTTGTCATTTTTAGAAGAGAAAATTGCTGATGATTTTAGAGGATAGTATTCACAGTGTATAATATTGAAATATTAAGAAATGTAATTGGGCTTCCCTGATAGATCAGTTGGTAAAGAATTCGCCTGTATTGCAGGAGACCCAGGTTCAATTCCTAGGTTGGAAAGATCCCCTGGAGAAGGGATAGGCTACCCACTCCAGTATTCTTGCACTTCCCTTGTGGCTCAGCTGGTAAAGAATCTGCCTTCAATGTGGGAGACCTGGGTTCAGTTCCTGGGTTGGGAAGATTCCCCGGAGAAGGAAAAGGCTACCCACTCCAATATTCTGGCTGGAGAATTCAATGGACTCTATAGTCCCTGGGGTCACAAAGAGTCGGACACAACTGAGTGACTTTCACTTTCAAGAAATGTAATATGGGACATTTATGTTATATAAATTGAAATGACATAAAATAATTCAGGGTAGATGTTAAGCTTATGAGAGAAAAGACTGTCTTTTTTTAAAGCTTTGTCTTTAGGACTTAAACTCTATCCAGAATATAGTAGGTGCTCAACAAATACTGGCTCAATGAATACACTTAATTCATTAATTCATTTAAGAGCCAGTACAGGATACCTGTTTTTATGTTGGTTTTTATTTCCCTTCAAAAATTAAATACTGACTTTTTATATCAATATACTATATACCAAATCATTTCTGAAACATACAGTAGTTGGCACAGAAAACTTAGTTTTCATGTTACTTCCATTTTAGCCTATTCTCAAGATGTAAACACACAAAAGTTAGAATACCAGGGATAGTTTTCCCTGATTGCCAACTCTAGATAACTTTCATAGGGAGAAATGATCCTAAGAGAATGGACCCAATAAAAGTTTCAAAACTCTAATATTAATATGCAAAAGGGATTGAACAATTATATAATATAGACTAATTTTATTGGAGAAGGAAATGGCAACCCACTCCAGTATTCTTGCCTGAAGAATCCCAGGGACAGGGGAGCATGGTGGGCTGCTGTCTATGGGGTCCACAGAGTCGGACACGACTGAAGCGACTTAGCAGCAGCAGCAGACTAATTTTGGCAGGAACGATACTGCTCCTTCACCAAGAGTGAGTGATCCATTTTCACACTGGCTTTTGGAAACACAAAGAATAAGTATAGACAGCCTCAGTACAGATGTGTACTTCACAAGACCTCAGGGGAAAAAAAATCCTCTCTGCTTCCCACTGCCTTTTATTTGAATATTAAGAGGAATAGAGAGATCACTTAAAGTACTGATATTATTTCAAGTTGAGGTGAACAACAGCATTAAAAAGAATGGCTGAATAAGCAATAATATGCCTATCTGCAATATCAGCTAGATCATTCAAGTTCACTAACAAAAAAAGTCCACTAATAACTTATATTTTAACAGCTTCCATTGAACATTGTTTCTATAGAGTATCTAGATGTAATACCTCTACTAGTTTACAGTTGCCTCCATATAGACATGCTTATCGGAGAAGGCAATGGCACCTCACTCCAGTACTCTTGACTGGAAAATCCCATGGATGGAGGAGCTTGGTGGGCTACAGTCCATGGGGTCGCTAAGAGTCGGACACGACTGAGCAACTTCACTTTCACTTTTCACTTTCATGCACTGGAGAAGGAAATGGCAACCCACTCCAGTGTTCTTGCCTTGAGAATCCCAGCGATGGGGGAGCCTGGTGGGCTGCCATCTATGGGGTCGCACAGAGTCGGACACGACTGAAGTGACTTAGCAGCAGCAGCAGCAGACATCCTTATAATGATATTGATCTAAAGTCTTTATCCTTTCTATAAGATGATCCATTATCATCTATAAGATGATCCATTATCATCTATAAGATGATCCATTTTATTAAAATATCCTTTTTACAAAAAGGATGACATTAGGTATAAGGTGACCAAGATGAGTTCATTATTCTAGAAAATACTCATAAAGTCTTTAAAAAAAAAATCCTTATATTTTCAAAACTATTTAAACTGAACTTCAAGATCAAAAACACATAAGACAAAAAAAAATTCAGAGACTTTTATTATTCAAATGCCAAACAATATTTACCTCCAGGATGCCAAAGCCTTTGACTGTGTGGATCACAATAAACTGTGGAAAATTCTGAAAGAGATGGGAATACCAGACCACCTGATCTACCTCTTGAGAAACCTGTATGCAGGTCAGGAAGCAACAGTTAGAACTGGACATGGAACTAACAGACTGGTTCCAAATAGGAAAAGGAGTACGTCAAGGCTGTATATTGTCACCCTGCTTATTTAACTTCTATGCAGAGTACATCATGAGAAACGCTGGGCTGGAAGAAGCACAAGCTGGAATCAAGATTGCCGGGAGAAATATCAATAACTCAGATATGCAGATGACACCACCCTTATGGCAGAAAGTGAAGAGAACTAAAAAGCCTCTTGATGAAAGTGAAAGTGGAGAGTGAAAAAGTTGGCTGAACATTCAAAAAACTAAGATCATGGCATCTGATCCCATCACATCATGACAAATAGATGGGGAAACAGTGGCTGGGCTCCACTGTTTATTTTTCTGGGCTCCAATATCACTGCAGATCGTGACTGCAGCCATCAAATTAAAAGACGCTTGCTCCTTGGAAGGAAAGTTATGACCAACCTAGATACATATTGAAAAGCAGAGACATTACTTTGTCAACAAAGGTCCATCTAGTCAAGGCTATGTTTTTTCCAGTAGTCATGTATGGATGTGAGAGTTGGACTATGAAGAAAGCTGAGTGCCAAAGAATTGATGCTTTTGAACTGTGGTGTTGGAGAAGACTCTTGAGGGTCACTTGGACTGCAAGGAGATCCAACCAGCCCATCCTAAAGGAGATCAGTCCTGGGTGTTCACTGGAAGGACTGATGTTGAAGCTGAAACTCCAATACTTTGGCCACCTGATGCAAAGAGCTGACTCATTTGAAAAGACCATGATGCTGGGAAAGATTGAGGGTGGGAGGAGAAGAGGACGACAGAGAATGAGATGGTTGGATGGCACCACCGACTCAACGGACATGGATTTGGGTGGCCTCCGGGAGTTGGTGATGGACAGGGAGGCCTGGCGTGCTGCGGTTCATGGGGTCGCAAAGAGTTGGACACAACTAAGCGACTGAACTGAACTGAAAGTGAGGGAGGTAGGAATTAAGCTCTGAAAAAAGTCAAGGCAATCTCACTTTAATACCATGTTTTAAAAGTTGCACATTGAAGCAGGAATGTTAAGAGAAAGGCCCCTAAGTGGTTACATTTTATGATGACAGACTGCAGCAGAATGTGCAGGTACGTCATTTTGATAGGCGTGTGGAAAGTCTAGCTATGTCATTTAACTGATGAAAGCACTGGGCATTTGACAGATCTCAGACCTGGATTCAAATACTTGCTCCAATGTGTACCTTAGGCAGGCAAATTAAGATATCTAGCCTTTGGTTATTTAAGTTGTAAAATATAAATAATAAAAGAAACAACCTCACACAGACACTGTAGGTACTAAGAGAAAATGTGTATGAAGAAGGTTAAACTCTACTGGAGCAAAACAGATGGCAATTAAGTTATCAGTATAGTGAAATTCAAATCAAAACTACAATGAGATATCACCTCGCACCAGTAAGAATGGGCATGATTAAGATGTCTACAAATAAAAAATGCTGGAGAAGTTATAGAGAAAAGGAAACCTTCCTACACTGTAGGTTGGAATGTAAATTGGTAAAGTCACTATGGAGAACAGTATGGAGGTTACTTAAAATAGAGCTATTGTATGATCCAACAATCCCATTCCTGGTCATATATCCAGAGAAAAATCACAATTCAAAAATACACATGCAACCCAGTGTCCACTGCAGCAATATTTACAATAGCCCAGACATGGAAGCAACTTAGATGCCCATCAACAGAGGAAAGGATAAAAATGAAGTGGTACATATAAACAGTGGAATATTACTTAGCCATAAAAAAGAATTGAAAATAATGTCATTTGCGGCAACATGAATACCTCGATCCTGTCATACGGAGTGAATTACGGCAGACAGAGAAAGACGAATATCACATGTTATCACTCATATGTTGAATCGAAAAAAAGGGTACAAACAAACCTATCTACAAAATAGAAACAGAGTTATAAATGTAGAAAACAAACTTACAGTTACCAGGGGTAAAAAGACAGACAGTAAAGAGGGCGTGGGTAAATTGGGATTGACATATACTGACTGCTATATATAAAACAGATAACCTACATGGATCTACTGTATCACAAAGGGAACCCTACTCAGTCCTCTGTGATGACCTATATGGGAAAAAGAGTGGATATATGTAGATGTATAATTGATTCATTTTGCTGAACACCTGAAACTCACCCATTGCAAATCAATTACATGCCAATAAAAATGGAAAGAAAAAATACTTTGCCTCCACAGTAGCGTGGGTTGTGGCTGTTGTTGGGGTGGCTAATTTATATATGTAAAAGAAGGCTGGGGTCCAGGGAAGTAGCCTCAGAAATCAGTATTATTTAAGAGAAGAAAGCTTAGCAAAGAAATTTTATTTCACAGCCAAGTTAAAAATGCAATGTCATCTTCTTCAAAACTGATCAGCATTGTGGACTGTGGCATGAATTCCTACAGCAGCTCAATCTATTTTAAGCCAAAACGATCACTGCTTTTGGGAGGAAACCATGCACTAAACTGCCAAGTTAATCAAGGTACAAACACTGCATATAAATGCTTTTTTTCAAAATTCAGAAATTCAATTATGTTTATAATTAACTAGTTCTTAACAGTACAATTTCTTGAAGTTTTAATAAATTTCCTCAGGAGTTTTAATTTTGCAATTTTTTCACCAAAACCTGCCCATGATTCCTTGGCCTTTTGTTAACAACGGAATACTTGGTTTCTTTTGCACATGTAAATTTTGTCAAAGAGAGGCCTACTGTTGGCAGTTTTTAATCTATTAAATAGTAAGTAATATTCTTCAAATTGTTGCCTTAAAATTTTAAGATATAAAATTCAAAATGTAGACACTGGAAAGATCTAAACAGTCTTATGTAGATTTTCTTAAATTTTCAACTTGCTGTATAAATTGATCACTGAATCCACAGATCAAAGTTGAAAATATCTGGAAAGAAAAAGAAAATCTTAGACTTACAAATAATTAGAAAGATACAAGATGTTGACTGGGGGAATTTTAGCAGTATAGATTGAGTGCACACTGAGATGGGATGGGGTCCATTGCAGGGGCCAAGTTGGGGGAGTTGAGACAGAGAGGGAGACAATGTCTACAAGGTTTATTCCAGGAGAGAAATTCTACAATCGCATCAACTCATAATGCTGGTCACTAGCGATGGTAGACCATCACTCAGCACACTTAGGCGGATGATTCAAAGCACACCTGGAGTGGTACTCTCTCAAGAAAACAACTCTTAAATAGTGATTCTTCTAGAGATGCATAGGGCAAAATAAACTGAACATCTTTGGACTGATGTATGTTATCAGAGGAGATGTTATCATTACTAATGACCCAGTCACAGCTAATGATTTTACAGCTAACCAGAGACCTGGGTAGCTATGCTAAACTTACAGAACAGCTTTGCAGCATCTCATGGTGGTTTTTATTCCCAGCTGAAGCATTTAAAATGTGGTTCATTTAATGAACTATGAAGTGATCCAATAAGATCCTCTCAAGCATGAGGCATGCTATGTGACTTCATGGTGATAGAATTTAAGAAGCCAGGACTCAATTAAAAAAAAAAATTAAGGAATGGAGTTAAAATTTAAAACCGTGCAAAACCTATCAGAAATACTGATTAATGTACTTTGGGAAAGGAAAGAGTTCACTATATCTCTCAGTAAGACAGAGAGAAAAAAAAGTGCTGTGTTTTTTGGTTTTTTAAAGATTTTTCCCCCAAAATGGATTGTAGCCCCACTTCTAAAGCACTCACTGACAAAGGAAAGGGGATTAACCATGTAACTGTGGTTGGCTCATACCACTCAGAATCTACCCTCAAGAAAGGTTCGGGATCCCTTTCCCTGAGTGGCCAAAATCCAACTGTAACATGCACTCTGTAAGCAAAGAAAATGGGAGAGATGATATTTGAGTGGGCAGACAGCATACCACTTCCGTACTTTGCTAGTCACGATCCACAGTAAAATTTCTTTGAAGACAATCTGATAATATAAGTCTAAGTCCTGCTGATTACACATTCCACTGGAAAAGGAAATTTATTTCAATTTTTTTTTATCCTAAGAAAATGATTTTTTTTTCATTTAAATTTATTTATTTTAATTAGAGGCTAATTACTTTATAATATTGTATTGGTTTTGCCATACATCAACATGAATCCACCACGGGTGTACACGATCAGAAAAGTATAAATATGTGTACATAAGACTTGATTTCAGGAATATTTAAAATATCAAAATAATGGGAAAATGTGTCCCTTAGAAGGTGGTATGGAGAAGGCAATGGCACCCCACTCTATACTCTTGCCTGGAAAATCCCATGGACAGAGGAGCCTGGTAGGCTGTAGTCCATGGGGTCGCTAAGAATCGGACACGACTGAGCGACTTCACTTTCACTTTTCACTTTCATGCATTGGAGAAGGAAATGGCAACCCACTCCAGTGTTCTTGCCTGGAGAATCCCAGAGACGGGGGAGCCTGGTGGGCTGCCGTATATGGGGTCGCACAGAGTCAGACATGACTGAAGCGACTTAGCAGCAGGAGGAGGTATGTTAAACAAACAATGAGATGTTTATATTGTTAAATAATATGTAGTCCTTGAAAGTAATGATATAAAAATGCTAAACAACACTAAAACTTTTTTCTATAAACATATGCTCTAAAATAAAAACCTAAGATGTGATATCAAAATAACAAAAACCATAGGTAACTTATTTTCTTATCTATACTTTTAAAATTTTTCTAAAGTATTTCAATAAACATTTTTAAGATGTTAACAAACTAAACAAAGCAAGGAAGGAAGGGAAACAAAGAAACTCCTAAACATTAAAGAAAGTAAATTTATATATTTTTTATACTAGCAGGAAGTTGTAAATAAGTTGTCCATGTTCACCATTAGAAAACTTGTTAAGAAAATGTGTAGAAATGTTATTGACACAGAAAGATATTACTCAATGAAAAGAGCAGGTTACAATACTGTATACTTTGTACACTGGCATTTTTGTTTTATACTTAATAGAGGCATCCTCTCTAGGTGTCAGGATACCCATGCATGCTTGCTAAGTCGCTGAAGTCATGTAGACTCTGTGCAACCCTATGAACTGTAGCTCACCAGGTTTCTCTGGCCATGGGATTCTCCAGCCAAGAATACTGGAGTGGGTTGTGGTGCCCTCCTCCAGGGTATGTTCCTGATCCAGGGATCAAACTGTGTCCCTTACATAAAACCTGCATTGGCAGGCAGGTTCATTACCACCTGAGAAGCCAGAATATCCATGTGGTCTAATTTATTGTTTAAATTTTTATCCTCATTCTTTAATTTTTGTACAATTAATATTTATTTTGTTCTCTATTATTCAATTTTTTAAAATTTGCTAAATAAAAAAAAAGGTTTTTGCTTGTTCATCAGAAAGAACAGTTTAGAAAGGAGAATATGCAAATTGCATTAGTTTTCCATTGCTGCTGCAGCAAAATATCATAAATTTAGTGGCTTAAAAAATACAAATTTATTATCTTGTACTTCTGTACAATGTTAGGAACTTCTGTCCATAGCTCTTCAGGCACTCTATCAGATGTTCATAACATTGTACAGATGTACATGGCATTAAAACAGCCCCAAGAAAAAGAAATGCAAAAAGAGAAAATGGTTGTCTGAGAAGGCCTTACAAATAGCTGAGAAAGGAAGAGAAGTAAAAGGCAAAGGAGAAAAGGAAAGATACTACTCTGAATGCAGAGTTCCTGAGAATAGCAAGGAGAGATAAGAAAGCCTTCCTAAGTGAACAGTGCAAAGAAATAGAGGAAAACAATAGAATGGGAAACACTAGAGATCTCTTCAAGAAAATTAGAGACGCCAAGCGAACATTTCATGCAACGATGGGCACCATAAACGACAGAAATGGTATGGACCTCAAAGAAGCGGAGATGTTAAGGAGGGGCAAGAATACATACAAGAACTATACGAAAAAGATCTTAATGACCTGGATAACGACGATGGTGTGATCATTCACCTAGGACTAGACATCCTGGAATGTGAAGTCAAGTGGGCCTTAGAAAGCATCACAATGAACAAAGCTAGTGGAGGTGATGGAATTCCAGCTGAGCTATTTCAAATCCTGAAGGATGATGCTGTGAAAGTGCTGCACTCAATATGCCAGCAAATTTGGAAAACTCAGCAGTGGCCACAGGACTGGAAAAGGTCAGTCTTCATTCCAATCCCAAAGAAGGGCAAGGCCAAAGAATGTTCAAATTACCACACAATCACACTCATCTCATACGCTAGAGAAGTAATGCTCAGAATTCTTCAAGCTAGGCTTCAATAGTATGTGAACCAAGACTTCCCAGATGTACAAGCTGGATTTAGAAAGGGCAGAGGAACCAGAGATCAAACTGCCAACATTCACTGGATCACAGAAAAAGCAAGAGAATTCCAGAAAAACATCTACTTCTGCTTCATTGACATCATTAAAGCCTTTGACTGTGTGGATCAAAACAAACCAGAAAATTCTTAGAGATGGAAATACCAGACCACCTTACCTGCCTCCTGAGAAATCTGTATGCAGATCAAGAAACAACAGTTAGAACTGGACAGAAAACAAGGAACTGGATCCAAATAGGGAAAGGAGTATGTCAAGGTTATATATTGTCACCTTGCTTATTTAACTTATATGCAGAGTACATCATGCAAAATGCCAAGCTGGATGACTCACAAGATGGTATCAAAATTGTTGGGAGAAATATCAATAACTTCAGATATGCAGAGGACACCTTCCTTATGGCAAAAAGCAAAAAGAAATTAAAGAGCCTCTTGATGAAGGTGAAAGAGGAAAATGAAAAGCTAGCTTAAAATTAAACATTCAAAAAATGAAGATCCTGGCATCTGGTCCCATCACTTCATGGCAAATAGATGGGTGAAATGATGGAAACAGTGACAGACTTTATTTTCTGCTCCAAAATTTTGGGCTCCAAAATCACTGTAAATGGTGACTCCAGCCATGAAATTAAAAGATGCTTGCTCCTTGGAAGAAAAGCTGCAACCAACCTAGACAGCATATTAAAAAGTAGACATCAATTTGCCTAGAAAGGTCCATCTAATCAAAGCTATGGTTTTTTCCAGTAGTCATGTATGGTTCTGAGAGTTGGACCATAAAGAAGGATGAACACTGAAGAATCGATGCTTTTGAACTGCGGCGCTGGACAAGACTCTCAAGAGTCCCTTCGACTGCAAGATCAAACCAGTCAATCCTAAAGGAAATCAACCCTGAATATTTATTGGCAGGACTGATACTGAAGCTCCAATACTTTGGCCACCTGATATGAAGAGTTGACTCAGGGAAAAAGACTATGATGCTGGGAAAGACTGAAGGCAGGAAGAGGAGGGGATGACAGGGGATGAGATTGTTGGATGGCATCAGTGACTCAATGGACATGAGTTTGAGTGGACTCTACGAAATGGTTAAGGACAGGGAAGTCTGCCATGCTGCATTCCATGGGGTCACAAAGAGTCAGACATGACTGAGCAACTCAACAATTACCTTGTACTTGTATAGGTCAGAGACCAACAAAGATTCCATAGACTATAAAACGGTGTCAGTAGGGCTGCATTCCTTTTTTGGAGGCTAGGGGAGAAGCCCTTTCCTTGCCTTTTCCAGCTTCTAGAAGCCATCTGCATTCACTGATTTGAAGCCCTTCTACTTTCAAAGACAGCAAGGTCACAGCTCTCTGATCTTTTTTCTGTGATTTTCTGTCTCTCACCTTAGCTGGAAAAGGTCCTCTGTCCTTAAGGGCTCATTTGATTAGACTGGACCCACAGGATAATTTTCCCATCTCAAATCCTAGAAACATCACTGCATCTGTAAATTTCTCCTTGGTTTATAAGAACCATCTTTGCAGTTTCTGAAGATTAGAAATTGGACAGGTTTTGGGGGACTAGTGTTCACCCTACTACACAACATTATCAGAGATGCCTGTTATAAATGGTACTAATGAAATTTTAATTTACAAAGAAAAGAATTTACTCACTAATGCCTCACCTTACCTCACCTCAGGATTCATCCTATCTTAATAATATGCAAAAGATGTGCAAACATATATGTAAATCTTAGAACCAAAAGACTTCTAGGCAAAAACATAGGCTAAAACCTTGGTGATTTTAGCCTAGACAAAGATTTCTTGAATAGTCAACAACAAAAAAAATATTTAAGAGTAAAATTGATAAATTATATTTCATAAAGTTAAATACTTGTTCTTCACAAATACTATTCAGAGAATGAAAGATTTAATATTTGCAAATGCATGCATCATAGAAGACCTGGATGTAGAACATATGAAGAATACTGAGTTTCAAAAGAAAATTTCCAGTTAAAAACGGACAACAGATTTGAACAGACAGTTCACCAAATAAGATATACAGTAACACATAAAAGATATTCTATTCAACCCAGGTCTCCTGCATTGCAGACAGATTCTTTACCATCTGAACCACCAGGGAAGCCTGTAACATCATTCAGTTCAGTTCAGTTCAGTCACTCAGTTGTGTCCGACTCTTTGCGACCCCATGAATCACAGCATGCCAGGCCTCCCTGTCCATCACCAACTCCCGGAGTTCACTCAGACTCACGTACATCGAGTCAGTGATGCCATCCAGCCATCTCATCCTCTGTCGTCCCCTTCTCCTCCTGCCCCCAATCCCTGCCAGCATCAGAGTCTTTTCCAATGCGTCAACTCTTCGCATGAGGTGGCCAAAGTACTGGAGTTTCAGCTTTAGCATCATTCCTTCCAAAGAAATCCCAGGGCTGATCTCCTTTAGAATGGACTGGTTGGATCTCCTTGCAGTCCAAGGGACTCTCAAGAGTCTTCTCCAACGTAACATCATTAGTCATTAGCAAAATGGAAATGAAACCGCAGTAAGATCTACTACGGACCTATTTCAAATGCTAGAAATTAATAAGACAACATTCTGGCAAGACGTCAGTAGCTAGAATGCTTATGTACTGCTCAGAATATAACTGCTGCGAACACTTTGAAAAGCAATGATAATAATTTCATAAAAAATAAAACAACTATTATATGGCCCAGCCTATCATTTCACTATTCAAGAGAAAGGACAGGTTTTGGGGGAATACTGTTCATATTTCTTTATTCAAGAAAACAGAAGGCATACACCCATTAAAATAATTGTATACAAATATTCACAAAAGCTTTATTTTTAAAATCCCCAGACTGAAAACAACGCAAATGTCCATCAGCAGGTAAATGGATAAATTGTGGTATATCTATAAAACAGAATACTATTCAACAATGAAAAGGGAGTGGACTGTTAATATGGACAACAATGTAAGTATGCTTTCATCATTTTGTTGAGTGAAAGAACCCAGCCAAAAGTAGGAGAAACGTTTTATGATTCCATTTGTGTAAATTTCTAAAATGGAAACTCCCATGTGGTCTCAGAAAGGATATCAGTTGTTATATACAGGAGTACAAAGGAGCACAAGGAAACTTTTGGAAGTGATGAGTTGGGTTCCTTATGTTCATTGTGCTCATTGTTTCAATGCTGCATATATATGTGAAAACATATCAGAAGTACACTTATGTTTAGTCTGTCGTGAATTAAGTATACTTACAAATTGTTTAAAAACAAATTTAAAAAAGACAGTTTGCCTATATGAAAAGAAAGAAAAATAGGTGATAAAGTTGGACAGGTAAGATTGGGCTCAGAGGGTCAAAGAATTTGTCACAGGTTTAAATTCCATCCTGAGCATAATAGGGAGCCAACTGGGACTCATAGCAACAAAAATACAGGAATGATCTTATCAGAGCAGCAAGGAATATACTCTGAAGTCAGCAGAGAGAATCCTCTGCTGTTGAACTTGAATGGCAAGAGTCTGGTAACAGAAACATACTAGTTATAAAGGCTGTACAGTTCTTTAAACTTTAATGAATTCTAAGCTAAAGCAGGGACAATAGGAAAAAGAGGAAACTGATTTGAGATATAGACATAAAGTATAAGGATTCAGTCTCTAAAAAATGATGACCCATGAAACCCACAGGCATTATCAGAGTGTTAGATCAAAGATGAACTAAGTTTGGGAAGTTTAGTACATGATGATGCCACATGACTGAAGTATAAAACAAGGCTGAGGAAGGACGACAATGATTTAGGTTTTGTACATGTTGACTATGAGGTAAATAGATGACACTCAGATGGAGACAAGCCTTCAGTTAAAAATAGAAGCTGGGACAGATAATGTAGATTGTGGAATAAGTACTTGATAATCATTTGGACAATGATAGATGGGGAAACAATGGAAACAGTGACAGACTATTTTCTTGGGCTCCAAAATCACTGCAGATGGTGACTGTGAAAGTCACTCCGTCATGTCCAGCTCTTTGCAGCCCCATGGACTATATGGTCCATGGAATTCTCCAGACCAGAATACTGGAGTGGGCAGCCATTCCCTTCTCTGGGGCATCTTCCCAACCCAGGGATCGAAGCTAGGTCCCCTGCATTGCAGGTGGATTCTTTATCAGGTGAGCCACCAGGGAAGCCCATGGTGGCTGCAGCCATGAAATTAAGACACTTGCTCCTTGGAAGAAAAACTATGACTAATCTACACAGCATATTAAAAAGCATAGGCACTACTTTGCCGACAAAGATCCATCTAGTCAAAGCTATGGTTTTTCCAATAGTCATGTATGGATGTGAGCGTTGGACAGTAAAGAAAGCTGAGCACCGAAGAACTGATGCTTTTGAACTGTGGTGTTGGAGAAGACTCTTGAGAATCACTTGGATTGCAAGGAGATCAAACAAGTTAATCCTAAAGGAAATCAGTTCTGACCATTCATTGCAAGGACTGATGCTGAAAACTCCAATACTTTGGCCACCTGATGGGAAGAACTGACTTATTAGAAAAGACTCTGATACTGGGAAAGATTGAAGGCAGGAGAAGGGGACGACAGGATGAGACAGTTGGATGGCATCACTGACTTGAAAGACATGAGTCTGAGCAAGTTCCGGGAGTTGGTGATAGACAGAGAAGCCTGATGTGCTGCAATCCATGGGGTCACAAAGAGTCGGACATGACTGAGTGACTGAAATGAACTGACTGAATCATTCAGAATAAATGCATAGATGGTGGTATCACTAAAGTAGAGCATATAAAAAACAGTAACGAAAAGTGACTTCAGTTGAATCTCCAGAAAATATCATCAAGGGTTGCGTGAGCTTGAGTGGAGAAAAATTTCACCCAACCTAATGAGGACCAAAGGAGGAAGTTCAGTTCAGTTCAATTGCTTAGTCGTGTCCAACTCTTTGTGACCCCATGGACTGCAGCACGCCAGGCCTCCCTGTCCATCACCAACTCCTGGAGTTTACTCAAACTCAAAGGAGGAAGAGATGCACAATATGGGCAGAAGAAAGTCAAATGGTTCCGAATCAAAGTCAAAGTAGTTTTGCAATTCTGCAATGAGGTGGTCAGTAAGAACTTCGTGAAAGCAGTAGCCATACAGCCTTAAGAGAAGAATTTGGTCAAAAATAATTTGACCAATGAATTACACTTAAGGAAACAGAAAAAAAAAAAAAAAAGAGTGGAGATAATGACTGGGGTTTACTCCTTAAGAATTTATCAGTAGGTAGGCCAATAAAAATTATATGTGAGTAAAAGAAATCATGATCATCATTTTGACGATTAAAACTGTATGACAGAAAACTGAAAAAGTTGTAGACATTTTCCATTTTTAAAACAATTTCTAAGAACATAGAGAATCATCATAAATGCTATCACTGTAGTAATAACTCTAACTAAAATTGAATAATCACTTATGTTCCAATAACTACTATAAGCAAACACAAATTTTAATCTTCAAATAGCCTCTATATGTACAAACTATTCTTATTCCTATTTTACAGATAAAGGAACCGAGGTCAAGAGAGGTTAAGCACCTGGCCCACCGTAAGTGTCACAGCTAGTGGTGGAGTCCAGATAACACTCTTCGCTAAGGTATAATGACAACTCTAAAGGGCTCTGATATGACACAACCAACTTTCTCAGGAGTTTGTCTCTGAGATTCTCTTAGTTCTATAATGAAAGCACAGAAAATAGTTATGTCACCTACAATGTTAAAATATGAAGACAGACATATAAAACTCCACCAAGGCCATAGCTATGAGCTACTGAAGTGATGATCATTCCATTACTATTTCACACTTTCCTTTACTTTTTGACCACTAGTATGGAGAGTAGGTTGGGAGAAGGCAATGGCACCCCACTCCAGTACTGTTGCCTGGAAAATCCCATGGACAGAGGAGCCTGGTGGGCTGCAGTCCATGGGGTTGCTAAGAGTCAGACATGACTGAGGGACTTCACTTTCACTTTTCACTTTCATGCATTGGAGAAGGAAATGGAAACCCACTCCAGTGTTCTTGCCTGGAGAATCCCGTGGACGGAGAAGCCTGGTAGGCTGCAGTCCATGGGTTCACATAGAGTCGGACACAACTGAAGCGACTTAGCTACAGTAGGTTAGACCCTTGTCAGTTAAGAAGTGCCCAAGGGCTACTTTGATCTGTTCCCAGTGGAGAGTGAGGTCATTTTACAAAGTCTTTGGTTCCTTTAATTCTTCAGATAGCAAGCTCTCAATTAGAAATGCAAGTGGTCATACCAGATATTTGGATGGAAATGTCTCTCACCAAAGGAACTGCACTTCCTTGAATATTTAAGGAACAGATTGTGTAGTCTGAGCTCTGTAAGAGGCTCAATCAAAACTACTTTAAAAATTAAGACCATGGTATACTTCAGAGGCCAGAGTTTTGTTTCTTTGACATACTCTGACTTGGGAATGAAAAGGCAAACTGTATTAAGAGGCTGATGTTCTGCCTTGGATGAGGACATTGTTTTGAAGAGATTTTGCATAGTAAGACTAGGGCAAGATATTATTGATAACGTTCATAGATTATCAGACTTTGTGTATTCCTGTTAAATCAACTTAATTTCTTGGCTGATTGTGTCTCAGTTATCATGCTTTACAATTCTATGTGTGGTTGAAAAAAATATCAGTTACTTAAATATGAAAATGGTAGACCAGGTGTTCAAAATTATTTTGTCTCAGAACACTTTTATAGTGTTAGGGGAAAATAAAAAAAGCAGCACTGAGGATACCAAAGTGGTTTCAGTTATATATATTTTTATTTACCATATCAGAAGTTAGAAAATTTTAAATATTTAATAAAATAAGACTATTATATATTAATATACTTTACAAAAAGTAACTGTTTTCCAAAACAGGTGAGAAGTATAATTTAACATTTTGCATACATTAAAGAGGCAAGTTTTAATGAAAGAAAGCCTGATTTTCATATTTGATTGACCGTTCTATGTCATTTTGTTTGAAGAATAGGTAGGAAATCTAGTTTCACTTGTGGTTGGAAAGAAGAGGAGTATTCAAATAGCCTTTTAATATTGTTTGATACTACACCAAAAATTATACTAGTTTAAAAGTTAAGTTACAATGTGGATCTGAAATAATATTAAATAACATTTTATAACATTAAAAGCAGTTAGTACATCTTATACTTTGAATGGATTTTTCTGTCCATGAATAATTTTGTAATATCCTGCATTAGTAACTGAAAAATAATGGTTTGCTAAATTGTGTAGATTTTCTAATGAAGATTCATTTCATTAAACAATATTTAAAACTCATACTTTATTAATATCACTATCCATCTTATCAGAAGAATCTTCAAAAGCTGTTAAACTAGTGGCAGAAAATCATTTTCCAAATCTCAAAAATCAGATTTTATCATAAATACAGTGAGCAGTCTTCCTTGAAGCAACAAGCTCACTTTGCCCATTTCCAAAAAAAAAAAAAAAGAAAAAAAAAAGCTGAAAATACCCAAGTCTACATAACCGTAGTTTGTAAATTGTTTTTCAAGCAAAAACTGATGACATGGAAAAAAAATAAAACTTTTTGTTCCGTTTGAAACTCAAACAACTGCACAAGTATTTCCTTAAGACATCAAAAATACTTCAGTACACAAAGTGCTTTTTGCATCCATTCTATTTTGTCAGAGAATATTAAAAAGATGTTAGATGTTTACTCAAGGGTTAAAGATTAACAAAATGTATAAATTTTACTACTTCAAGAATTTAACTGAAACTTTTTTTTTTTAACTACACAGCTTGTGAATGCATGGTGATAAACAACTCAATGGCCAGTACAGTTTGGTGTCATTGCCTTGATTCATGCTAAGGTGACTAAACCATCATTACTTTCTGCACCATCAGGACAAATGTCAAAGTGAACAAGGTAAATTATGTCTTGGTACTATTAGGAAAATAGTTTGACCCTCTGACTTCCTGAAAGAACATAAATCATACTTTGAGAACTGCCATGAGAAATAACAAGTAAATGAGTGTACATTTAGATAGCATTTCTCATACCTTATATTATGGCTCTGATCTTAAATTATTGATTATTGAGAAGAGATATGAAAACACTATCTCCTTTAAATTACACATACCTATTTGTTAGGACACATTGACCGTTGGCAAAAACAGATGGAAGGATTTATGGGTAAATGCTCACAGTGTGTGTGCAAGCATGAGAAAGGAAGAGAGACGGGGGGAGAGGGGTGGGGGAGAGAGAGAGACGGGTAAATGCTCACAGTGTGTGTGCAAGCATGAGAAAGGAAGAGAGACAGGGGGAGAGGGGTGGGGGAGAGACAGATAGATGAGGAGAGAGAGAAGGAGACTGAGAGAGATGGCAAAAGAGGGAGATAAGGAGAGAGAGATACAGATAGAGACACACACACACAGAAACACACAGAGACAGACACAGAGAGAGACAGAATAAGAGAGACAGAGACAGCGAGAGCGATAGCAAGAGATACAGAGAGAGACACACACAGAGACACAGAGAGAGAGGAACACAGAGGGAATAGAGAGAGAAAGACACAGAGAGAGCTAGAGAGAGATTGCAAACAACTTAAAATGGATTAAAGATCTAAGTGTAAGACCGTAAACTGTAAAACTCTTACAGTAAAGTATAGGCACAATACTGACATAAATCATAGCAAAATTCTCTATGACCCACCTCCTAGGATAATGGGAGTAAAAACAAAAATAAACAAGAGAGATCTCATTAAACTTAAAAGCTTTTCCACAGCAAAGGAAACTATAAACGAGATGAAAAGACAACCCTCAGAATGGGAGAAAATAACAACAAATGAAACAACTGACAGAAGAATTAATTTCCAAAATAGATAAGCAGCTGATGCATCTCAATACCAGAAAAACAAACCACCCACTCAAAAAGTGGGCAGAAGACCTCAGTAGACATTTCTCCAAAGAAGACATACAAATGGCTAAAAAACACGTGAGAAGATGCTCAACATTGCTCATTATCAGAGAAATGCAAATCAAAACTACAATGAAATATCACCTCACACTGGTCAGAATAGCCATCTTCAAAAACCTACAAGCAATAAACGCTGGAGAGGGCGTGGAGAAAACCCTCTTACACTGTTCATGGGAATGTAAATGATACAGCCACTATGGAGCACAGTATGGAGATTCCTTAAAAAATTTGGAATAAAACTGCCTTATGACCCAACAACCCCACTACTGAGGATATATCCTAAGAAAACCATAACTGAAAAGATACATGTACCCCAATGTTCATTGCAGCACTATTTACAATAGTTAGGACATGAAAGCAACCTAGATGTCCACTGACAGATGAATGGATAAAGAAGCTGTGGTACAAATATGGGCTTCCCTGGTAGCTCAGCTGGTAAAGAATCTCCCTGCAATACAGGAGACCCCAGTTTGATTCCTGGTTGAGAAGATCCCCCTGAAGATGGGATAAGCTACCCACTCTAGTATTCTTGTGTTTCCCTGGTGGCCCAGATGGTAAAGAATCTGCCTGCAATGTGGGAGACCTGGGTTCAGTCCCTGGGTTGGGAAGATTCCCTGGAGGAAGGCATGGTAACCACTCCAACATTCTTCCATTGACAGATAAATGGATGAAGAAGTTGTGGTTCATATATACAATGGAATATTACTCAGCCATAAAACGGAATGCATTTGAGTCAGTTCTAGTGAGACAGATGAACCTAGACAGACATGGCAAACAGATTGTGGACACAGGGCAGGGAAGGAGAGGGTGGGACGAATGGAGAGGGTGGCCTGGAAACATACACTACCATATTTAAAACAGATAGCCAGTGGGCATTTGCTGTGTGATGCAGGGAGCTCACACTGGGGCCCCGTGACAACCTGGAGAGGTGAAATGGGGTAGGAGATGGGAGGGAGATTCAAGAGGGAGGGGACACACATATACCTATAGCTGATTCATGTTGATGCACAGCTGAAACCAACACAGTACTGTAAAGCAATTATCCTTCAATTAAAAATAAAATGATAAAAAAAAGAGACTGCAGACAACACAATGGATGATTTTTAAAAACCACTCAGTACCATTAAAAAAAATAATAATACCTTTTGAATTAAAAAGCCCACACATAAAGCAACTGCACCTAACCATAAGCTAATTTCTGTTTTCAGAGGTATAAAGAAGTGTGGAAATAGAGGGAAAGTCTGGAGTACCCGTTTGGCAATAGAACAATCTGTAGGTCTCAACGCAGAGGGAGAGGGAAGTGCATCACAAGGTGTGGAGTGGCAGGAGCAGCTGGTCCTCTTGAGCTGCCACCTAGCATTGCTTCTGTGCCTCTGTGAAGGGAACACCCGTTTGGTAGTAGGGTGAGCGGTTGAAGCAGACAACTCAAGACTTAGAATTTTCCTTAGAGTGTAATAATCACTTCTGATGACTGCTTGCCATTTATGCATACAAAACATAAGTTCTCGATATCAGCTGAAAATGTAAGGCCACTAGATAGCTACATGCCTTCCCAGGTGGTGTTAGTGGTAAAGAACCTGCCTGTCAATGCAGAAGACACAAGAGATGTGGGTTCAATCCTTGGGTTGGGAAGATCCCCTGGAGTAGGAAATGGCACCCCACTCCAGTGTTCTTGCCTGCAGAATCTGATGGACAGAGGAGTCTGGTGGGCTACAGTCCATAGGGTTGCAAAAAGTTGGATATGACTGAAGCAACTTAGCACCCATACACAGATAGCTACAAAAATAAGTAGATTGGGCAATATTTAGAGAGAGACAGAGAAGAGAGAAAGGCCCAGAGACAAGGGAAGCCCAGAGAGAATATGAGGAATAGGTACTTCAAATTTAACCAGAGAAGGCAAATAAAGCTTTCCATTTCAGAATTACAACTGTTCAGAGTAAGTTTGTGATCATCGTTAAGTTGATATATCCAGTGGAGTCCAATAATGTAAATATTTTAATTCTTTAAAATTTTATTGAAAATTTTTCTTTCATATGCAGAAATATGAAAAGCATCTCTTTTACATTTATTTTAATTGGAGGATAATTACTTTACAATATTGTAGTGGGCTCTGCCATACAGAAACATGAATTGGCCATAAAAGTACATGCACAAATCTCATGACAAGCTTATCACCTTTTCTCGAAGAAGAGTCACAGCAATTGGCCAATGTCAATGTGCACATTTGTTGGAGTTACATATACAGGCTAGGCCCTTGAAGGGTCCATCTGAGCATCACCCTGCTATTATTCCCCTGGCCTGCATTGAGTTCACCTGATCTGACTGGTCAAGTGTCAGTTTTAACGTTGCCAAGACAGCCATTTAGCAGGGTCACTTTTCAGGATGACAAACACGAGATTTAAAGCTTGACCCAATTTCTAGTTACTGATCATCTCCTTTAGAAGCAAGGGGATAAGCAAGAGTTTTTATAAACATGCATCCAAGCAAACACGCTTTGCCACAGTCCCCAAGACCTCTAAAATTACTGACTGGAGGTTGGTCCTCATAATGGGATTTGTGCTGATTCTCTGAAACTGCTTCACACAAGCCATTTCCTCTCTTACCCAAGGGCTCTAGGGCAAACTGAGTTCTTTAGGGAATCAAAAATACAATGCCTTTCACATTTACTATGATTCTCAAATACTTTACAAAGAGACATACATAATATTGAGCTCTATTTTTCTAAAAGAAGTCAGGACCTATGACTACCAGCTTCCCTTTGAACAAAAGTGTTTACATTTTGTCTGGTTTGTACACTGGTTGTACTCTTTGGTCGTTAAGAAAAAAAGGAACTGAAGCTTGTAAACATACGCTGGGCTGGCAGGCAGCGGCAACCGAGTGCAGAGGAAAGATGAGCGGGCGTGAGATGAAAGATCGCATTTCCCAGTTGACACCGTTCAAAGCATCTGACCAAAGCAGAGCCATTGGAGAGCTCAAGTTAAAAAAAAAAAAAGAAAGAAAGAAAGAAAGAAAGCAGTATTCTTCACCCTGGGTATACCTTCTGCCCTGGACTGACCTGTGGGTCATCACTGGGTTAGCACGGCCAGCAGGACGTGATGGACAGGGGGTTTTAAATAGGGTATGGTCCTATGCACCATTGTCTATTTGCTCTTTATTGAATTATCAGGTGCACAACTCCCTTTCAGTCTTTCTCTATTCATTTCTTTTTAACCTATAAACCCCAAATTCAAAGCCCCAGAGACACGAGGACATGGAGTTGGCAGGTCAATGGAATGGAGACTCTCCAGTGCCCTTCTTTCCTGTGTTCCCTGTGTTCGGACAAATAGATTCAAAAGTCACTGGTACACTGATTCAACTTGCTCTTCTGAATCTGAACAAAAAAGTCAATAAAGATGACAGGCTCTAGAGTCAAACTGTCTGGTTCAACTTCCAGTTGGTTCACATACTTACTAACTAGGTAACCTTAGAAGAGCTACAGTCAAGTTTGTAAAGCCTAATGGCCCCATCTGTAAAATGGGGATAATGAATACCTTGGGGCAGAGGATTACATGAGTTACTGTAAGTGCTTAACTTGCCAATTATTGTTAGTTAAGAAAGAAAGAGGAGAGGGAGGAGGGTGAGGAACAGGAACAGGGAGTGGGAGAGAGGACAAGCACATTCTACCAAACAGCCTTTAATTGCAATATGGTAAAATGAATTCAATTTCCCACTTAGTCTATGATAAATTCAGAGATACACTTTGTATATAATGTGTGTGTGTGCTCAGTCCCATCCAATTCTATGACCCCATGGACTATAGCCTTCCAGGCTCCTCTGTCCATGGAATTGTCCAGGTAAGAATACTGGAGTGGGTTGCCATTTCCTACACCAGGGGATCGCCTCAACTCGGGGATCAAACCATGTCTCTGGAGTCTCCTGGATTGACAGTGGATTCTTTATCACTGTACCACCTGGGAAGCCCTGTATGTATATACATATATTATATATTATATATATACACACACACAATAAAGACACACTCAAATATAACTTTAAAAAGCACATATTGCAAAATAGCTATGATAAAACCTAAATATTTACTAAACTCCAACCAGAAGCTATGCCAATAACCAAGTAGAAGGGATAATGCCCACATGCTTTAAGTTAGTGGTTTTCACAATTTTTTTTTAACGAAAGTCCACCAAATATAGACTTTTTATGAACAAGAATTTTAAAACATGAAAACGAAGTTTCAAAAACCATTACATTTGTTTAATGTTTCATTCTAAAACATATCATTCGGTCTACTTTGATAGTTTTCAGTTTCATTTCAAAAAATGTGGTTATGACTCAATGAATTGATACTATGATTATCAATCACAATTCATGATATGTATATTTTAACTTTAATCCATATTCTCAGAGTGGTTAGAATTCTTAGACATGGCCTAAACAGGAATAAACCCTAAGGCAGTAAAACTTACTAACATTGATGCCAGAGATTTTAAGGGATACCAAAAACCCTCTTTTGTTGGTGAAATAACAATTGTCCAGTATAAGTGGTTGGGAGATGCCCTGCCCTTCCATCAGTCTGGCAGTGTATAGATCTCCATTAGTCCTGGGTCCAAGTCAACAATGATTTTTCACAACATACACTGCTTTGCAAGCACTGCAGTTGGCTCTTCTTTTCATAATGCAAGTGTTTAACTTAAGCTTTGATTGCCAAGGCATCCACATCAAAGAGGCACCCACTTCAAAGATGGCTATCTTGAACACAGTCTCAGCTCTGGACTAGATAACGAGACAGGCTACCCACCCAAGTGGTCCAAATTTGCTCAGGACAATTAACTATAGCTACTTTGCATGCTAAGTCACTACAGTCAGGTCCAACTCTTTGCGAGCCTATGGGCTGTAGCCCACCAGGCTCTTCTGCCTATGGGATTCTCCAGGCAAAAATACTGGAGTGGGTTGCCATGCCCTCCTCCAGGGGATCTTCCCAACCTAAGTATCAAATCCACATCTCCTCCATTTCTGGAGATCCACTGCAGGTGGATATTTTACCACTGAGCCACCAGTGAAGCCCGACAGTTTTACTGACAACATTTTGTTGAGAACCTTGGAATGACTTCTGGTTTCTACTGCCCACACCTTCTTCTGATAACTGAACTTTTTCCTTACAGGGAGCCGAGTCCTGCTCTCATTAGTCCATTCAGTTGAGAGAGCCTGACCCCACTCTCAGCTTCAGGCAGGTGTGTGCACACTGGAGCACTTCATTCTGCCAGGTCCCATTAGTGGCAACCATAGTACTTTTGCAAAAACAATTAGAAAAAGATAGCCCTGGCTTTGCGGGTACTAAGGACATAACTCTGCTGGGTCTTAGAGGAAAGGACAGTAAAGGGGAAGAAGAGTGATTTCTAATATTCTTTCATACAGCTTTACTGCATACAGCTTTACTGCCTCAGCAGGACCTAATGCCAATTTTCCTCTTAAACTTCTTAGTTTGTGAGCCAATAAAAATTTTGCCTTTTACATTTTCAGCTAAATTTGAGCTGTGTTTCTATCACTGGAAACTGAAGGAGTACTAACACAACCCGTCTGTATCGTGCTCCCTATGGCTTATAAAATGAAATTCCAAAATTGTTGTGACAATCCTTGCCCTGCTCAATCTAGATTAGAGCCCCTCAACCACTATCTCACACAAATTCTGGGACCTCCATCTCAGTTTGCTCACCACTGCTTGAAAAAAAAACTGTGCTGAAAACATGCTCAAGAGATTGCTCTTCCTGGGATATTTGTTGTGGCTGCTGTTTAGTCACTCAATTTGTGACCCCAGGGACTGTAGCCCGCCGGGCTCCTCTGACCATGGAATTTCCCAGGCAAGGATACCGGCGTCATTTGCCATTCCCTTCTCCAGGGGATCTTCTCAACCCAGGGATCAAACCCGTGTGCCCTGCATTGGCATACGGATTCTTTACCACTGAGCCGCCAGGGAAGCCCCCTCCCTGGGATATGTTCCTGTGTAAATTCCAGCTGTTCTGAAAGTCCATGCAAAATGTGCACCTCCTTTGTAAAACTCTCAGCCACTCTTGCCCTAGGGAGCACCCTAGAGCTTCCTCCTTAAACACTGTTAGGTTTTTACAGCCTACAGAGGGACAACCTAAAGTAAATTCTACACAAACAACACATAAGAGCAGCATTTCTAACAGATTAATCTTTTGGGAGTGTTAGGACGGATGAGCGGGGAAAGAAAAAGGGGAACTTTTAGGAGTCTATCACAGGGGTCTTGGTGTGAGAGGGCAAAGGCTGGTCTCAAAGAGTGACAGCAAGGGCCAAGAGGAAACAGTTGTAAGGGTGCAACGCCAATGAAGAGATGTAAGAGATGTGGGTTCAATACCTGGGTGGGGAAGATCCCCTAGAGAACGGCATGGCAACCCACTCCAGTATTTTTGCCTGGAGAATCCCATGGACAAAGGAGCCTGGCACGCTATGGTCCATGGTGTTGCACAGAGTAGGACACGACTGAAGTGACTTAGCACACATGCGTGTATATATCATTTTTAAATAATGTTTAAACATGCTAACTGGTTCCTAAGAAAGACATTTATAGTAGTATGCTTTAGATATTTGCTAATATTCCACATGTGATCATTCCATACATTTTTTTTTTCCAGAAATGTTAGCAAGGGTATTCAGGGAAGAATTCGTCTAAATCAGGTAAGTGGAAACATGTTATTCTGTTTTTCTGAACATTCTTTTCATCTTTGTTGACTTTAACAGACTGGTTGATCAATTTCAGTTCTTTCACTCCCTCTCCCTCTTCTGTCTGTCTTCCTTTTTAGTTTTCTTTCCTCCTTTTGAACTTCCCTCCTGTTTTGGGTTTTATTTCTAGCAAGTACTCAAGTAAGTGCTTTTCTTTCTCAAATGCATATTTGAGTGCACTTGGGGTTTCTTTCTCTTCACTAAAGATCAATCACATAACCAGATATTTGGAGATAAAAAGACATTCTCATTGGTTCTTCATGCATCTGAACAGAACCACAACTATACTATCCAGGTGGCTACAACAGGCCCTTGAAGGAAACTTGAGATGGGCATAGCAACCAAAAAGTCCTTTCCAAGCCCACTCCAGTTGCCCGGAAAATCCCATGGATGGAGGAGCCTGGTAGGCTGCAGTCCGTGGGGTCGCTAAGAGTCAGACGAGACTGAGCGACTTCACTTTCACTTTCCACTTTCATGCATTGGAGAAGGAAATGGCAACCCACTCCAGTGTTCTTGCTGGGAGAATCCCATGGATGGAGAAGCCTGGTAGGCTGCAGTCCATGGCGTCTCACAGAGTCAGACATGACTGAAGCGACTTAGCAGCAGCAGCAAGATATTAAAGGTGGCTCATATCCCCAGTCTGAAAAATCATTTACCTAACAAAGGTAGTGACTAAGAAATTAGCAGATATTACTACATGCTTGAGAATTAGCTCAATATTTTAGTCAAAATTAAGGACATGCATGCAAAAACTCCACACACTTTCTCCATGAACTTTCAGCTCTAGTCAGAATTAGAATTTCCTATCTCAATTTCCAGTCTAGATCTCTATGCTGTCTTTGAAGTCTAAAGCGCTGGCCAAAGCCTGATCATGACTGGCTCCCTCACTGATATCTAGGCATCATAGTATGTCCCATTGCTGGCATCCATAGACTTGCTGGAACCCCTGTAGCTGTACTGCTGCTCTGAGATGGGGTGCCCTTTGTACACTGTCTGAGTCACTCTTGTGCTCCTCTGAAATCTGTAGGCAGAGGCTGCAGGCACTTACCTTCCCCACAAAACTCATCTGCTTTGACCTACAGAGTATATTTTGAGTCATCCCCATGCAGTCTGCCCCATCTATCTGGTCTTAGTCACATGTCTTGTCAGTGTCCATAGGGATAGGACACCTAGATCAGCAAAACAATACCAGACACATATTGGGTAATTCACAGAAAAATATTTGGTAAATAATTGCATTCCATCAGAAAGTTCTGAACAAGCTTGATGTTACCAAAGATGAGAATGTCAACTGATAGCAGATGGTGGTATTTGGGCTCTTTCATGTCGAGCACATATTAATAATCTGTATGCATATATAGCCATGGCAAGAATACATTAATTTGGAATATATAGAGTCATTCCAAATTACTCAGAAACCATAACACACGTAAGTGTCCAAACTTGTGCCATCAATTAATAAGTCTATGAAAATTTGACTCTGGATCTCTATTTACATCTCTGATATCACCACCTTTTCAGAGATGACAATGAAACAAATTTTTGTGCTTCATGTTGTTCTTTTAAATAGTAAAGGGTCATTTCTGTAAGAAGAGTGGGATTTGTCTGCCTTGGATCAAGAAAAGATATCAAAATAATTCTGAAAGAAGTGTGGAGAGAAAGTCTAACCATGAATTCATTTTACCTACTTGGCTAACACAAAGCTCCAAACAGAGCCACTCATCCTTATGTTCTTTATAACTCATATCAGAGCTTAAGTTGGTTCAGCATGCCAGCAAAGCCCTGTTCAAATCTTAGAATGCCATGTGGGCAGTTCAAAGCCTGCCAAAGCCTATTTATAATCCATCTGAAGGCTTGTCTCATTCTCAGTGGATTTGCAAATTCAAACACAGTATAATACTGCAAAGGTCGTCAATTCTCTCACTGTTTTTCATGATAATTCTTTTTTTTTTGCAATAAGCAGAAAAAAGAAACTTAGCACTTCTGAGCAAAACAGCAGTAAATGAAAATGAGAATTGTACTCAGGCCAGGTTTTGAACCACCTGAAAGTACTTTGGCCACCTCATGCGAAGAGTTGACTCATTGGAAAAGACTCTGATGCTAGGAGGGATTGGGGGCACGAGGAGAAGGGGACGACAGAAGATGAGATGGCTGGATGGCATCACTGACTTGATGGACGTGAGTCTGAGTGAACTCCGGGAGTTGGTGATGGACAGGGAGGCCTGGCGTGCTGTGATTCATGGGGTCGCAAAGAGTCAGACATGACTGAGCAACTGAACTGAACTGCCAAAGTAACACGGGTAGAACCTAAATTATAGGGCCAAAGCATATTTACAGAAGACTCATTTTGTAATGATATGCAAGAATGGATTATGGGCGGGGGTAACATTTTAAAAAATAAATAAGTCTGTACAGTCAAAGCTATGGTTTTTCCAGTAGTCATGTACAGATGTGAGAGCCTGAACATAAAGAAAGCTAAGTGCCGAATAAACTGCTTTTGTTTTTTGTTTTTTGTTTTAATTTTATTTTATTTTTAAACTTTACATAATTGTATTAGTTTTGCCAAATATCAAAATGAATCCGCTTTTGAATTGTGGCGCTGGAGAAGACTCTTGAGAGTCTCTTGGATTGCGAGGAGATCAAATCAATCAATCCTAAAAGGAAATCAACCTTGAATATTCATCGGAAGTGCTGATGCTGAAGCTGCAATACTTTGGCCACCTGATGTGAAGACCTGACTCATTGGAAAAGACTTTGATGCTGGGAAAGATTGAGGGCAAGAGGAGAAGGGGGCGACAGTGGATGAGATGGCTGCATGACATCAGTGACTCAACAGACATGAGTCTGAGCAAACTCAGAGAGAGAGTGAAGACAGGGAATCCTGGCATGCTTCAGTCCATTGAGTAGCAAAGAGTGGGTCATGATTCAGCAACTGAACAACAATGTAGAAATAGATTCAGTCACAGTTATCAGAATTAGTTATTTAATCTCTAATGTAACACTCAAGAGCCACTCCTTTCAATGAATAAAAATGAAGGAAAAATAAAGTCTATAAAACATTACTTCAAAAGCAACAACAACCAAAAACAAATTATAGTGGAAGTTTTTCAGCATCTCTATATGGCATCTCCAATTGGCCACATGCAGATCATTCTGAAAAGATGTTTTATCACATGTCAATGCTATTGAAACCAAACCATGTCACATTTTAATATTCTGATTATTTATTATGTGCCAGGCTTTGTGCTAAGTGCTGGTGATTTAGTATTTACTTCAATGATGAACGAGTATTTTACCTTCATAGACTTTACAGTTTATTAGAGCAGAAAAACAATTAAATAAGGAATCACACTATATCGAGGCAAAGGACACCTCATAGCAATGCCAGTAATTAACTGTAATTGTTTTTAACTAACAATAATTGTAGTTCTGGTGTAATTTTGTCCACCTTTCCTCATAAACCACAACATCAGGTAACAGGATTGTTTGCCAATGTGAAAGAAATTTGTGGGCAATTCAGAGATGTTTCAGTTAAAGAGTGCAACCTAACATGTAGTGAGAATAACATGCTCACTATCTTGATATTTAATGGCTAAAAAATCCTGCAGAGAACTTCCAGTAGATGATTTTAAAACCCAGATTCCTAAACACATTGGGGTGGGGGGAAGCCAGTATCCATGGAGTTGAAATGGAGAAGAGATGACAAGGCTTCTTCTTCCTCTGGTTTCATGGAAGTTATATTGTTCCCCACACTAAAATTCAAAGAATTTATGGAGTATATTTGTTAGTTGTCAAACTCCTGGAACAATTTTTTTTTTAAATCTTCTCCTGAGGTTTCCGCTATCGCTGAGTAAAAGCTGATGAATTTCATGGTAAATACAAGACAAACATTTTATCCTGGAACTTTAGCTGACTATTCTCACTTTTGGCTCATTTGCATTTATTAAAATTCAGGTTTGGGACACTACATTTTATCTGTGGACTTTTTGCTTTAATTAACAGGGTAGATATATGTGTGGCAAGAATTGAAATTCTGAGTTTCCTTAAATATGGAGAAGTTAGTCCTTGTTACCATATCCTTACCAAGCCATCAACTGTCAGTTTAACGTTGCTAAGAAAGGAGCTTTTGGGAACAGAATGAGATGTTAAGCAGATGAAGGTTTTTGCTGGTTTTGTTCATTAACTAGTTTCCTAGAAATACATCTTTTTATGGCATTCTACTAAGAATGTCTGGACTGTTTTTTTAATTTAAGCAAATATACAATAATTATATTAATAAATAATAGTATATGAAACACTGCTGATGTGCTCTTATGCCTGTTTGTATCTTACTAAAACCCACTGGAAGGAATCAAGTATAAGAATACATAGATACAGAGACAGAATTCCCAAGGACCCTACCAGATGAAGCTCTAATACTCTCTAATCTGCTAATGGGAGAGCTCCTGTGACAGACAAAGTGACAATGTGCTGACCTCTCCTTCTCCAAAGGGAATGTCCATCTCTACCCGAAATAGCCCTCTGAAAGCAACATGTAAGCTTTACCTCCAAGTTAGTGAGCACTTTTGACATAAAGCAGTATTGTACTTCAACTCTGAGGTGACTTTTTATCTTTCACATTTTCCCATCGTTGAAATTGGGATGAATCTTCAGTTTGTGAAAAGTCATCCTTTAACTGGAAGTACTTTTCCTTTCTTAGTGGTATACTGAGCATAATAATGCACCTTTACATTGATGACACCTTAGAATGGATGAAATATGATTGCTCTCAACCTGTAGGGGTTTCAGATATGGCAGCAATAAATATTGGAAATATACTAGGTCAAATGAAAGCCCTGTGGATTTCCTCTGAATAAAGATGCAGCAGAACGGCTACTTCCCCACATGTGAGGCTGAACCTCAGCCCCCTTTGACCTTTCTAGTACACCTGCACAGATAGGTAGCTCTATCTTCTGTAATAGCAGCTCGGAATATAAATGCCGGGATCTTGTTTTCATAAATAATGCAGGCCCGAGGGCTATTTTACCTTGATTGCTTATTCTCCATTCTCCAAAGCTTATAACTTATACCCAAATGATGTAACCTTACCATTTGCATTAATTCATGAATTTGAAACCAACCCTCTACAGGTTCCCTGGGGTGGTTTCCTTTCATTGGTATGCATGTAAATAGCACCAAAGCTGGCATAAAAATTAATGAACTATTTACTTTAGGAGCTTATGCATAGCTCTGAAAAAAATCAAGCAAATGCTTAAGTTTATTAAAATAAAATTAAAGCTATAAAGTCTTAAATACTGAAGATAGTGTCTAAAATTGGTGGTGCTTAAGTTTGAAAAATATAAACTCAAAGCAAACTGAAGATGGGAAGAAATAACTATGTAGCACTTTTTGATGGTACTGCCCACCAACTAAAATATAGTCCGATTCTGGTACCACTATGGAGTTTAGGAGACAAACTAGTAAGAACTCAAACCAATCAGGAAAACGGTAGTTCCAAGCATCTGGGGTTTAGGCCAGAGATGAATATACATTTTAAACCTGACTTCAGTTAGTGACAATACCTGTTCCCATTTTTATAGCACTGAGTATAGTTGCCTTATATATGAACAGTTTCACATTTTATACATTTTGATAATAGACTCCTCAAAAAACAGTAACTGTCCAATTTGACCATGTCTCTTTGAAGTACCTTCCAACAGATGTCTCTGCCAACAGCCCCATAAGAATTAACCCTAGATTCACCAATCTTACCCATGAGAATTCTGTAGAACTTCCCACATTGCTCCTTCAATGCAGCTCATTGCAGTTTTAATTGCAACTATTCCTTATCTTGTAGAATGCTGATCTTACCAAATACATGTCAATTTCAGGGTCTAGATTTGCTCCTAATTTTGAAGCTGTTGTGGTTTCTGCTTAAGTTTTTCATTTTTCAGACATACAATACAGCATAGCTTTCTTTCTCCATGTTTCAGTTGCTTTACAGAACCAAACTGAAAGATTCAGTTTTAAATAATCTATTTTAGCAAGCTTTATCTTCTGACAAGTTGCCTTTTTTCCCTCCCTGTATGTCTTTGCTGTATCAAAATATCAAACTCAAACCAATGTGAGTTATTTAAGGAGGGAAATTCACAATTCTAATTAACATAAAATTGGACTTGATCCAAAAAAGTAGCAAAAGAGAGAACTGAAGAGTGGACTATTAAAGAGAGTGGCCTGAAGGACTAGGGGATCTCTATACAACTGTTTTCATCATTCCATTTGAAAAAACCTACAGAGGCCAAAAAGCAAATTATTCTTTCAACAAAAAACTGCAGCTAGCAACACTTTCTGTTCTGATTCACAGATAGAAGAACTTCGAAATAGCTGCTTTGCAGAATCCTATATTGTTCCACATAAGATCATCCACTGCCTCAAAGTGATTTGCTAAGTGGTACTGGTGGAAGGACCACTGTGACTGGCACTGGGCCAAGACACTTGGCCGTGCCTATCACCTGGAGGCCTCTTGAATGTTACAAGAACAGCAGACCTGATGTTTCTGGATTCCTACCACATGGTGCAGCCATAAATGGGTAGCAATGAAATAGATGAAACGTGTTTTATGGGATAGTTCCATTTGGCCATGACTGCATGAGAAAAGGCTTGAAAGAGACTGTATTTAACACACAGTACTTATGAAAGCTAGAGTTATTAAAAGCACATCAGCCTAAAACAGAATTTTATTCAAATGCCTCAACACACACATTACATTGGATTGGTCAAAAAGTTCATTTGGGTTTTTCCATTCCATCTTCCAAAATACCCAAATGGACTTTTTGGCCAACCCAATATTAGATTTATTGATACAGATGACAGAATTGTTGGCATATGCTGAAAGTTACTACACAGAGATGCATAGCTCATTTATATCAACTTTCTAATGTCCTTTCAAGAAAAAGACTACGTAATTTGGAACAAAATATAAGTCTGTATTTCTAAATAACTCATTCAATGATGTTACCTATATAACCACAACTAAAGTGCTCCATTGCCATTCATAAAAGGTTCATATGTACTTTACCATTTACTAAGGTAAAATTTAGTTTGCCAACAAAGGTCCGTCTAGTCAAGGCTATGGTTTTTCCTGTGGTCATGTATGGATGTGAGAGTTCGACTGCGAAGAAAGCTGAGCACCAAAGAATTGATGCTTTTGAACTGTGGTGTTGGAGAAGACTCTTGAGAGTCCCTTGGACTACAAGGAGATCCAACCAGTCCATCCTAAAGGAGACCAGTCCTGGGTTATCATTGGAAGGACTGATGCTGAAGCTGAAACTCCAATACTTTGACCACCTCATGTGAAGAGTTGACTCATTGGAAAAGACCCTGATGCTCGGAGGGATTGGGGGCAGGAGGAGAAGGGGACGACAGAGGATGAGATGGCTGGATGGCATCACCGACTCGATGGACACGAATTTGGGTAAACTCCGGGAGTTGGTGATGGACAGGGAGGCCTGGCGTGCTGTGGTTCATGGGGTCGCAAAGAGTCGGACACAACTGAGCAACTGAACTGAACTGAAGGTAAAATTATCTGTCAAACTAAGTAGCCATATGCTGAAACAAAGTTCAAAGGAACTCTAAACCTGAATATCTTTCTTTTATGAAAGATTTTCAAAGATTTGACAATATATACATTTTAAGAAATGTCTCATATATGCTAATCTCAAATTATCAAATTTATAGAAACAATCCATAATCTATGTCAGTAAGTGCAAAGTATTTTCAGATATCCCACACAAATAAGGAAAAAGTACTAATCACTAAAATATGGGGAAATTATATTTAAGACTTTACTAGTTGACAATTTGAAGTTCTTTAAGAAAACGTAACTTTTGAACTTTAAGCATTTAAAGTAAAATAGAAAATTTGCTATTGTGTGTTCTTCTTTGCACACTAACACAGTATAAGTTTGTTAGCTAACTTTAATTTCCAACTACCAAGAAAAACACTTTATTGATTGCAAAATAATCTACTAAAAATATAATGGCAAAGTGTAGACTTGAAATTTGAGAATAGTGGGCTACGGTGGACATTAACAATGAAAATCTGGGGGTCCCTTACCAGGAAAAAAGAAAAAGCTTTATTATTTACACTTGTTAATAGACCTGAGATTTATTCTATCTTTCAGTAGAAAAGAATACAAGTCAATGCAGGTAAGGACAGAAAGTGGAAGGAAGGAGGAAAGAAGGATTTACACATAACTGAGCATTGGTGAAAGACATCTATATTGTAAATGTTGACTGTTTTCCCTTCTCATACACTCTTCTGTTGCTTCAAATATTGTTAAAATACAAGCTTTTAGATTTTACACCTAGATCTTACTGAGTCATCAAGATCAAAATCAAAAGGAAAATCTTCCCATTTATCAAGATCACAAACTAATCTGAAGAATCAAAATAAATTTGAGTATGTTTGGTACTTGACTCCAACCATAAACATTACTAATGCTTTGTTAAAATAACAATGACAACAACAATAATGAATGACAGAGACAACATATACTCAGCTAAGCGCCTATGCTGGAGGCTTCCAGTTTTTGTTCTTTTTTAATAACCAACTCTTGGGAGATTTAGTAACTATTAAAGCATCTACCAATAAAATCTCAAAAGAGGCTTATAATTCAAAAAACATGGCTATTTGGGGCTTTTATCTGAAGAAGTTCACTGCATCAGAAAAGGGCTGATTCATCTGAATACTCATTTCTGATTACATTTAAACTGCATCATCTTTAAAATGATGAGCTCACTATTAAGGGACTGGATAGGGAGATACAAAAGAATTTACCTCTTGAGTAATTCTGTAGCAAGCTTTGTGTCTTACATAAATTTTACTTATCCCTCAGGTAGACAAACATTAACTCTGTTTTTACTTATTAGGAGACTAGTGCACACAATTTAATCATGAAAAGGGATTCTGTATATTTCTCAAGTCCAGGTTCTCGCTTACTCTCCTCCTTTTCTAAATATTTTGCCTGGAACCATCTTGGCACCTTACATCATTTGGCTGGCTCTTTGTCATCCTTGGGGTCTGTGATGCCTACCTCCATCGGTCCATTTGCTGAAGTCATTTTATCTCATCTTCCCCCATAGACTGTGACATCCTAAAGGACAGGGTTCTTGCCTTTCTTCCTTCAGGTTCCCAGCCTTGCTAACAGTTTCTGGCACACTGTAAACATTCACCAAGTGTTAACAGATCCCTTCCCCATCCTGAGTTTTTATTTTAGAGAACTAAAGTTAAAATTTACATTTTTAAAAAAGTCAGGCTTTGAACTCATTATCAAGCTGATCTTTCATTATGTTGGGCTTTCACCTAAAAAGTGAGTGTAACATTTAGTCCTCACAAATACACCATAATATAAAACAATGGGAAAACTGTAAAGTTTCTCAAAACCATGTTAGGACAACAAGAGAGACTAGTGCAGTTCACTGGTTTTGAATTTTCTACAAAAAGTAACACAGATACACACATAACAACATGCTGCTGCTGCTAAGTCACTTCAGTCGTGTCCGACTCTGTGTGACCCCATAGACAGCAGCCCACTAGGCTCCTCTGTCCCTGGGATTCTCCAGGCAAGAATACTGGAGTGGGTTGCCATTTCTTTCTCCAATGCATGAAAGTGAAAAGTGAAAGGGAAGTCGCTCAGTCGTGCCCGACTCTTAGCGACCCCATGGACTGCAGCCTACCACGCTCCTCCGTCCATGGGATTTTCCAGGCAAGAGTACTGGAGTGGAGTGCCATTGCCTTCTCCACATAACAACATACATCTCTGTAAAAAGTGTGGATCCTTAATGTATATAGAGGGAAATCACACTAACAGTTAATCAAAAAGTTAATGCGTAGAAAAACTAGCATGCTATATTTAATTAAGGCAACAAACAAGACGAGGAAGAAGACAGATTCCTGGAGTTTATTTGGGACAGCCCATTGGAAGTTCGCTAGTAGCTCAGACAGTAAAGAATCTGCCCACACTGTGAAAAAAGAGAGTTCAATGCCTGGGTCGGGATGATCCCCTGGAGAAGGAAATGGCAACCCACTCCAGTATTCTTGCCTGGAGAATTCTGTGGACAGAGGAGCCCGTCGCAAAGAGTAGGACACGGCTGAGTGGCTACCACTTTGACTTCACTGGAGGTTGGGTGGGAGGGGCACTGAGAGGACAGTGCTGTTGTAACTGGATTATGCTTGGCTCCCTGGTAAGAGGACCCCTGGGGAAGATGCCCCTGGGGAAATATTTGCTTATGGAGCATCTGAGCATGACCTGCAATAAAGTGGCAAATTATGCCTAGATCAGACACACTAATACCCACTCTTTCTTTTGGATTAGAGAGCACAGAAATGCTTCCTCCCCTAGGGCAAAACTGAGAGCAAAAAAATGTTTTTCCTTCCACCTACAGTAAATATTTGAGGAAGTTTAGGAGCAAATTGATTTTCAAAATAAAAACAAAACAGCCTTTCTATGCACTATTCAGGGTCTCTAGAGGTACACTGGGCCGGTTAGAGGATGCTGCCTCAGAATTTGAAAAAAAAAAAAAAAATTGGTTTCTTTGTCCTTCTGGCTTTTCCAAACTAAAATTTATTTCAGGGAGCCCTATAGGCAGAACTACCAAACAGGCAACTGCTTCTTGCCCAAAGACATCTTGTCTCAACAGAAAATCTCCCAATAATTTAAGCCCTCCCTGGGGAAGCAGCAGAGATGACCGTGGGCAATCTGGCTCTGCACCTATAATCTATATTGGCCAAGACAAAGTGAGCAATATTAGTCACTTTAATACTATGGAAGGTCACCCAAATTATGATTTTTACTACAATTAGCTTACAGCACAGTCATGATATATCTCAGCTGCAGCACAGTTCTACTGGAAAGGGAATGAAATTCTTTCATAATTCAGAAATGTCATAAAAACTACTTTCAATGTGATCTTTAATACAAAATGGACAGTTACCAATATAACTGAGGGCAGGAACATGGACATAAAGGATGTCCTTTGGAAAAATATTGGAACATAAAACCTTATATGAATCATAAATAAAATTTACAAGCAATGTAACTCTGGGGAGAATGCACACTGGATATGGATCTCCCTATAAGCACTGATTCTCAAAATAACTACTTGGTTGGCTCTAGTTTAATCTGATATTAGTATTATCAACAGCAAGAGTCAATCTTTTAATTCTCTTTTTAAGGATAGCAAGTAAGCAAATTAGATGACAATATACCCATACATATCTTGAGGCCTGGAAAAAAGTGTCCTTTGCAATATATTAGATAACATATTAAACAACAATGTATTAAAAAACAACAATTTATTAAATAACATTAAATGTATCAACTTGTTTTGTAAAATTTTTAAATGCATAGACTACAGTTGATCTTCATCTAAGCTGGTCAGACTGAACTGAATAGCTATTACCATATCGATTCCCTTATAACTATCAAAATGAGCTTTTCATACCCCAGCTGTTTTATCACTTATAATAAAATGAATTAGATTAACTAACACAGTATAGGAGAAGGCAATGGCACCCCACTCCAGTACTCTTGCCTGGAAAATCCCATGGGTGGAGGAGCCTGGTGGGCTACAGTCCATGGGGTCGCTGAGGGTCGGATACGACTGAGCGACTTCACTTTCACTGTTCACTTTCATGCATTGGAGGAGGAAATGGCAACCCACTCCAGTGTTCTTGCCTGGAGAATCCCAGGGATGGGGGAGCCTGGTGGGCTGCCGTCTCTGGGGTCACACAGAGTCGGACACAACTGAAGCGACTTAGCAGTTATCAGCAACCTGCAGACAGTTAGGCTTTTTCCTCCCCCGCCCCCCACTGACTTTTTTTATGACCTTAGAAATATTTTCCGTTTAACAAGTTCCAGTGGATATAGCCACTCCTCATTTTAATTGTTCAGCATTACACAGCGCTGTCTCTTCCTGTTGCTTTGAAAACCCCCCAAACTCCAGGTTTTCTTCTCTAAAGATCCTTCAAGATCTTTTCAAGCTTTCTTCTCCTCCCCAACCATTATTTACTATTAGAGGACCTCTTTTCTATTCTCACAGCGCACTCCTTGCCTACTTTATCCCATTCCTGCCTGTGACTTCAAATATCATCTCTATGCCACCAAATTCAAATGGCACAACTAGTCTGAAAGAGCAGAGCCATTCAGCGAACACGAGAGTCAGCATGTATGTACGCATTGCTTATGTTAACCAAAATGATAACTGTAGAGTTTTAAACTCTATTAAGTCACACACGAATAAAAATGAACATTTTCTTGGATAAAAATTGGTCCAAATTAACCTTTTAGGAAAAATGAAGAACTCTGTTGCATTTCTTTACTATATACTATTTGTATCATCTATTTTCACTTTGTTATTAAAACACACAATATGGGGCTTCCCTAGTGGTCCAGTGGTTAAGAATCCACCTTGCAACGCAAGGGACACTGGTTCAATCCCTGGTCTTGGAAGATCTCACGTGCCATGAAGCAACTAAGCCCATGTACCACGACTACTGAGCCTGCACTCTGGAGACTGAGGGCCCTGGAGCCCAAGCTTCTCAGCAAGAAGCCGCCAGCAACGAGAAGCCCGCCCACCACAATGAAGAGGAACCTTACCTGCCGCAACTACAAAAAGCCTGCGTGCAGCAAGGAGGACCCGGGGCAGCCAAAAATAAACAAATAAACCTTCCTTAAAAAAACACACTATGTATGTCCATGAAAGCATTCTAGGGATATCCATGATCATTTCCTTAAGTCTATGACTTGGAAGATACTGTATTTACATTTTTTGAGACATTTTATTTTACTATTTCAAGTCCAACTGGCTAATTATTTCACAGAAATCAACTATGACCTTGTAGTCATGGTGTATGAAGAGATTGTCCAAAGTGCAACTAATATCCAGTCTAACATATGAGCAAAGTTTTCTGAGACAGTCACATAACAAGCATCAAATGTTTGGATGAGCAACGAGGGGGTTCAGAGAAAGGCGAGCTGATGTCAATGTCTGAGCCAGTTGGGGCCTTATCTCCTGTACTAAATCCTTCATTGTAGCATTGAGAAAGCTGATAGTTGTATGGAGAATCCTTTCCTCAACAGCCATGGTCCTCAAACTTAATGTACCCTTTTAAAGTAATTTTAAAAAACCATGTACCCCTCACAGAGGGGTATATTTAATTTATTAAATGTAAGTTTAAAATTTTAATTTTGAGATGAACATTTAATTTTTCATGGTGCATTTAAATAGCAAGGACTATGAGCTGTGCCACATTAAAAATAATGTTTTGGAATAAAACTCACATAAGCATTTTAATTAATCCAGAGTTATGTAAATACTAGAGAGAATGACATGAACAAGATTTTATTTACAGCTTTAAGTTTTACTTTATTCCTATTTGTTTCTGAAAGCCTAATTTCTATCCTATTCTCACTGAATTTTACACTACTGCAATAAGTTTTATGCCTGAAAGTCTTTCTATTGATATTTCTCTGCAATAAAAATATGCAGAAACGACTTTAAAAACTCCTCAAGACCATATAAGTAAGTGTAAAAATAACTGTCTTCTGGATTTAATTGCAATTAAAATTATTTGAAGGGCACAATTATCAAAACAAAACGTATCTGAAGTTGTGATTATTAAACAGATCACAATTACTAGAAGTTAATCTCTTAATGAAATGGATAGCTTGGCCTTTTTCCATTATTTCATGGATTCCATGGGTGACCATGACTTAGTGCTAAAATAAGACAGGACCCAGCATCAACTTCCTTCCATTTTCAGTTTTTTATTGTCTTTTTTACTGTAACTGTGGAGATTCTTTGTTTACATAAATAAATAGATGGAGATGGAAGAAACGCCTTCCATTATAGCAGTGTCACTCAAATCCTTGAACTCCTCAGCTAAATGCCAGAAGTCAGTGATCTTTCATCAAAAATTATTTTAATCATATATTGGCTGACAACTCAATTAGGCCCTTCTGCAACTTTGCTTAAATAGAGAATTGTAGACCACTTGACTTGCTAATAGATTTGTTACACAGTCGGAGCCATGTCACGTGTCAATACTAAAACCAAATTGTCTCTTACTTTATTATGGTGGTGGAGGGTGACGGGTGGAGGCAGGTGGGTATCGTCAAAGTTCTGAGTCTATATACCAGTGGGAAAGCCTCATACAACCCAGGGAATACAGTTTAAAGTCCACTACCCAATAGTGTGATGGCAATTTATACTACATGTATATATGTTCACTTCTCCTGATAGTATACTACGGAGTAAAACTAGAGCACACCAATTTGAATCAAATGACTTCAACTGAAGATCTCCCAAGGATCTTCCTTTATTATCAGCAAATAAACATACACACATTAATGGTTCAAATATCTATTGCAATTCAGTGTTAAGACAAGTTATGCAGAAATCTTCCAAAGAACGCCAGGACTTATTTTTATATGCCCAAGAAGATTGTATCAGCCAAATAAGGCAATGCATTATTAGTAATACTCATTCATCCATTCAGCTATGATTTTTGGAAAGCAACTAGATGTATTTCCTTAGTTGGTTTCTGAGAAATAGAAAATTGGCTCAAACCTAAACAATGTTTTTTGGCTCCAAACACCATTTCTCAGAGTTACGAGGACTTATTAAGAAAGCAGCCAAGTACTTAGAGCAGTGTTGAGCAGTGTTTCAGCTTTAGGAGACTACAAGCTGAGGCTCTCCTTGTTCCGTGGTAAATCCATGGAACCCACAACCAAATAAACACAGCGCAGCTGAGAATGCCGACAGCACAACCTCTAAAAAACCAAGCGTGTGTCAATTTTTATTAGTAAAATATAGTTCCTTCAGAACTTATTCTTTGGTTTGTATTTTTAGCATATATTTGCCATGAGATGAAACTGTAGAAATTTTACTTACTAAGAATGAAAAGGAAGAAAACAAAAAGCAAGAGCACATGGCCTTCGGTCGGCACTGAAATCATAAGCAAAATGTTTACATTTGTAATTTATAGATAATTTAACACCTGTGTTTTTTTTTCCTTTATTTTTCCTGTAGGAACTATATTGAAGCAGATCTCACCCCTCCAGGAAAGCCAAAGGAAAAATAATACTCACTGAAAAAGTGGGATTGCGATAGCTCTCCTTACTTACTCCTTGCCTTAAAGTCACCTTAACAAATGGCGCTGTCCACGCACCCTTTTTATAATGTGTGTGTAGGCGAGGGGGTTGGGGGGCAGGCCGCTTTCTAAGATGATTCTCTATGACGCACACCCTTGTCAAATCATCTCCATCTCTGATATGAGAGGCACCTGTGATATGATGGGCAGCCCTCCTGTGGTGAGGTTACTTGCTGCAGCTGACTTGAAGAAAACATGCATCTCTTCACTGGGCCTTAGCCAATCACACGAGCCCTTAAAATCTGCCTGGGGACATCAAGTCAGAGATGTGAAGCATGAGAAGGAAATTCTGTCACAGCTTTTGAAGATGGAGGGGAGGGGAAGCGAGGGGAGGGGACTCCCCCCACCCCGCCCCGCCCCGCCCCGCCCCGCCCAGCCTGATGTGAACGCAGATTGCCTCTAAAAGCCGAGAGCAGTCAGAAAAGAAAGAAAAATCTCAGCCCTTGTGTGTCAGGAACTGAACTCTGCCAAAATCACGAGAGACTGGAAGAGGACTCCGAGTTCAGCTGATAATGCAGCCCAGCTGACCCCTCGCTTTTAGCTTCCTGGATCTTTAGTAGAAAATCAGCCCAGGCTTCTCACCTACAGGACTGTGAGCTAATAGGTGTTTGTTTTCTTTTTTTTTTTTTTAATTTTATTTTTAAACTTTACAATATTGTATTAGTTTTGCCAAATATCGAAATAGGTGTTTTTAAGGCACTGTTGGCTGGAAAACTGGCCCTCATACCTGGAGGGACGGCAAGGAGAAACTGAAGAAAGAAGCAAGTGGTATGTTTAATAAGTAAAGGAACTTACATGGGAAGCTTGTCTTGGGTGGCCGCAAGATGAATTGATTTCAGGACCGCCTGCCAGAATCTTAAACGTTTATATAGAGCTCTTAACAGGGTCAGCCACATACACAGACCAGATGGTCTCAACAATACTCTCTCAAGGATAAACCTTGGAACAGTTCCTAGCACGGGAATGGTGGGTGGAGAGTACATTCCAAGGACAGGGAAAGGGAAGAGGTACCTCCAATTGTCTGGGTCCAGCCTGTGGCCAACCATGGTCATGTCTTCCTGACGATCACCTCCAACAGGCACTCACTAAGTTTGTGGGAGCTTGTTCTACAACAACAGGAGACTAATATCCATGCATTCTGCACACGGACTGTGAGGGAAGTTGGAGTACCTTCAAAAAGTCTGGAAGGGTGCTACCCTGCTACCCGTCCAGAATAATCTGGACGCAGTCTATCTACTGGTTTGGGCTCTGTACTGCGAACAAAAGCCCACTAGTGTCCACTAAAAGGAAAATAAATTTGCTTGATGGAAACCAAGAATCGAAGCCATAATTATTTGAAAACTATAATATGAAAGAGATTGATTCTCTACTTCTCTAATTCTCATTCTTTTATTAAGCATCCAAACAATGAATGGACTACACTTTGCTTACATAAATACTCTCATTTAACAGTCACAACTCCATGAAGCAGTTACATTCCAATGAGAAACCAGAGTCCTAAATTTATCTTTAATGTATTTGGTGTTTTCTTAATCTTGTATCTCTCCTATATTTTATACCTTTTAAACAGCCACACCACACACAACCTCACCACCAAACCAGTTATTGAAGTCTGAGACCTCTCACTTTTAGTTCTAGACTCAGTTCTTTGGAATTACCCATTTGAGTATATTGTTCCCAGAGTTTGCTGCAGGTTCACTTTATTTATACACATAAGGTATATAGTTTAATCCTTCCTAAAGCTGTGAATTTTTTCAGCCCCAGTTGCCTAGGAGAACCACCCAGGAGCATTAACCATCCACTGCTTGGGTCCCTGCATCAGAGATAATGATTTAACTGATCTGAAGTGGGGCCTGAGCTTGAAATTTTTGAATCTGCCCTGGAGATTCTACAATGGAGCCAAGGTTTAGACCTCTGATGCAGAGTTGGTTCATACTTTGGAAAGAATTTACAGGGAATATTACCTGGACTGAAAGCAGTGGGGAAAGGGAAACACCAACAGGCTGCAGGGTCCTGCTTTTGCCCCAAGATAACTGTCTGGGCAACCGAGGACTTAAATTCCACACTGAAAAGAAGGTGTGTTAAATGTGCTAAATGTTTCACAGCTACGTTGATACAAATAGTCCTGTGGGCCTTTCTACAGTAGGAGTGTAATTTCAAAAAATTTACACTGTTGCTTTATTTAATGTTTCTATTTAAGCCTATTTAAAAGAAGTATCTTCATTTTCTAAAAATCACTGCTTGTATTCCTCTTATTCATCTCCTTCCATTCAGCTTAGTATGTAATGTGATCCTTTTGTTTCAGGCTTCAACTTGATTGTTTGCAACTTCTTTTATTTATTTATTTTTGGTATTTATATAAACAGGGTATATAAATGTATCTCATTTACCCTATTTAAATATATTCTATTTATCCCATAAATATAACTATTTCTATAAATAGGATACTTTTGGTATCCTATTTAAAGTCTTTCATTAACTTTTTATTTGTGCTAATTTAAGCCTGTTTTTTAATTATTTGTGTTTTAATGGGAACATCTTTGTTAACAAACACAGAAATGTATAAAACAGAAAGCATATTTGCATGTGTAATACTAACCCCAAAGGTGAATCTCTCTTACACTCTACAATTCAGTCATACCTGATGTATTTAGCTCCTTGAATATATTAAATATCTCTGACCTGTAGGCTTTCTTAGGTATTATTTCCTTTGCCTTAAATAAATTTTCCTGGTAAACTCTTCCTTCTCTTTCTGGTTTCAGTTAAACAGCTTTCTGCTTTTTTTAAGATGGAGTGTATCTTTCCAGACTTTGAATGTATATAAATATATATATAAATGGGATCACTCCATTTCAGTTCAGTTCAGTTCAGTCGCTCAGTCGTGTCCGACTATTTGTGACCCCATGAATCGCAGCACGCCAGGCCTCCCTGTCCATCACGAACCCCTGCAGTTCACTCAAACTCATGTCCATCGAGTCGGTGATGCCATCCAGCTATCTCATCCTCTGTCATCCCCTTCTCCTCCTGCCCCCAATCCCTCCCAGCATCAGAGTCTTTTCCAATGAGTCAACTCTTCGCATGAGGTGGCCAAAGTATTGGAGTTTCAGCTTTAGCATCAGTCCTTCCAAAGAACACCCAGGACTGATCTCCTTCAGAATGGACTGGTTGGATCTCCTTGCAGTCCAAGGGACTCTCAAGAGTCTTCTCCAACACCACAGTTCAAAACCATCAATTCTTTGGTGCTCAGCTTTCTTCGCAGTTCAACTCTCACATCCATACATACATGACCACTGGAAAAACCATAGCCTTGACTAGACGGACTGTTGTTGGCAAAGTAATGTCTCTGCTTTTGAATATGCTATCTAGGTTGGTCATAACTTTCCCTCCAAGGAGTAAGCGTCTTTTAATTTCATGGCTGCAGTCACCATCTGCAGTGATTTTGGAGCCCAAAAAATAAAGTCTGACACTGTTTCCACTGTTTCCCCATCTATTTCCCATGAAGTGATGGGACCAGATGCCATGATCTTCATTTTCTGAATGTTGAGCTTTAAGCCAACTTTTTCACTCTCCACTTTCACTTTCATCAAGAGGCTTTTTAGTTCCTCTTCACTTTCTGCCATAAGGGTGATGTCATCTGCATATCTGAGGTTATTGATATTTCTCCCTGCAATCTTGATTCCAGCTTGTGCTTCTTCCAGCCCAGCATTTCTCATGATGTACTCTGCATATAAGTTAAATAAGCAGGGTGACAATATACAGCCTTGACGTACTCCTTTTCCTATTTGGAACCAGTCTGTTGTTCCATGTCCGGTTCTAACTGTTGCTTCCTGACCTGCATATAGGTTTCTCAAGAGGCAGGTCAGGTGGTCTGGTATTCCCATCTCTTTCAGTTATATTGTGTTTATTTTCATTCAAAATAATGTTATAAAATTTTCTATGTCACTATATGTAGATCTAACTTATTATTTAACATTACAGAATTTCATTTTTTTCTTTATACTTCTTTCCTATTTACCAATTATTTTGATACAGATTTTTAGCAGTGAAACTTATGTTACAGTCAAGATTCTTGTACATACATATTAGTTCACCTATATATTTATTTGCATAGATTTCATCTGGTTGGATTACTGAGTCAAAAAATTCTTCATTTAAATTTAATTTTGACACATTTTGCTGAATTTTTCTCCATAAGTTTTCTTCCCAATTTAATTTCCATCAACAGTGTTATTCTTTTAAAGTTTACCATTTTATTTTATTTGTTAAATGTTAACTCATTATCATTTTATTATAAAAAGCCATTTATATTTACCTTAATCAATGCATGTATCAACTGCTATAAATATTTCAGTAATGATCAAAGTGATTTATTTCACAAAACTGTGAGAGTTGAATAGTGCAAAACAAGTCTCTAGGTCAAAATTTTAAATCTTAACTCATCTATGGAATTCATAAAAGGTAACAGCTTTCCTAAGTTTAATCTTGTTTAATGCAAACCTAATAGAGTAAATATTTCACAGATAAAATTAATTTTCATGTGTAGCAGAAAATCTGTTTCAGAAGTATATGCACACACTAAAACTATGATGGCAGACCCAGTATCATTTTTCTGTTTTTGATATTAGTGTGAGTAATATATTTTAGATTCTCATATGTCAGTTGTATTTATACATATGTTGAAGTTATGAATAGCAAACAATTTTACACATTTTCCAAAGTCTTGGGAGTCCATAGAAGTATAGGTAAAATTTTTAATACAATTCCTATTTAAAAAGCAGGAATGAAAGAATTAATAAGAGCAACAAGAACAACAACAGAAACAGCAGCAGCAACAACCACCACCTAAGACTTCACTTTAGAGAATGGAGAATCTCTGACAAAATATTGGTTTACCCTTATTTCTTCCTAATAGCAAATTTACCAAAATAATAATAATAATAACTACTACATAAAATTCCCAGAGTTTTAACTTGTAACAGACTATCCTAACGCTTAACGTTGTGAATGGAAAGTATATCCGTGACTGTTTACCGTAATTTGGTTAAGAATATGAAGCAGCACATGCTATTCAGGTTGCAGAAAATACCATGAATATCTGCTAATTAGACAAGAAGTAAGTGGCTAATGGGAAAATAGGGGATATCAGAATATCCTTTCTAGCCCAGTCATCATTCAGTGCCAAAGTTAAGAAGAAAAGTGATGTGGAAAATTTCAACAGATATATTTATGATAATGCTTATGATACCAGATACGGTAAGAGACAAGAAAAAGAAGCTACAAGGGGTGTGTGTGTGTGTGTGTGTGTGTGTGTGTGTGTTTGTGTCTTTCTTTCTTGCTATCTCCTTCAATCTCTTCCTCAGAGATTGCCCACTGTCTTATAAATTTGTAGGGCTGGAAGGACATTGTATCCCATTATGTTCCGAGATCACTAATAATCCCTCATCAGAGTTTCATCTAACATCTCTGACCCAAGGCCACCTGGCCAAGTCGTGCCCCTTCCTAGAGATGGGTGTTCGTGGGCTCATCAGGAAGACCATTCATTCCACAGGCCACAGTAATGTCAGGGAGCTTTTCAGCTCTTTACTGGATATCTCAGAAAGAAAGTCTCACACGCATTTCCCAATCAATCTGTCCAAATTCATTTTATTCCCTGCTGAAAACTGTTTTCTAAATTTTGCCCCCATCACAGTTAACAGTCTTACTGTCAGCTGTACCACACTAGAGCCTATGGCCTTCTCTCTGACCCACTCCCTTCCCCATGCCCAAGGCCTGGCTCATAGCGCGTACTGAGGAACAGCATGTAAATGAAAAAGAAACAAAGAAGGGATGGAAGAAAGGAAGAAGGAAAAGAATAGGTAGGGAGAGAAAAAGAATGGAAAGGAGGTAGTTTCTTTTAATTGAGGAATATATTGAGGTCCAAGTGCATTGTTTTTCCACACTGATAACCCTTGGTCAGGCACTTCCATCTTTTTTAATTGCATTATTACAACTGGCTACTAATTTGTCTCCTGCCACCTGTCCATCACTCCCTTATCTCTCAAAATTGTTCCATCACAATAGTAATGGTTTGCTGTTGTTCAGTCACTCAGTCCTCTCTGACTTTCTATGACCCCATAAATTGCAGCACACCAGGCTTCCCTGTCCTTCACTATCTCCCAGAGTTTGCTCAAACTCATGTCCATGGAGTTGGTGATGCCATCCCACCATCTCATTCTCTATCATCCCCTTCTCCTCCTGCCTTCAATCTTTCCCAGAATTAGGGTCTTTTTCCAATGAGTTGGTTGTTAGCATCAGGTGGCCAAAGCACCAGTACAATGGATATTTAGGGTTGATTCTGTTTAGGATTGACTGGCTTGATCTCCTTGCAGTCCAAGGGAGTCTCAAGAGTCTTCCAGCACTACGGTTGGAAAGCATCAGTTCTTCGACACTCAGCCTTCTTTATGTTTCAACTCTCCCATCTGTAACATCACATCTGTAATGGTTACCTCTGGTTTAAAACATATTTAATGAATCCCACTATTTATAACTATATTCTTCCCTGATGGCTCAGCAGTAATGAATCTGCCTGCAGTGCAGGGGACACGAGTTCCATCCCTGGGTCAGGAAGATCCCCTGAAGAAGGAAAGAGCAACCCACTCCAGTATTCTTGCCTTAAAAACCCACCAGACAGAGTCTGGTGGGCTACAGTCCAAGGGTTCACGAAGAGCAGACATGACTGAGCACACACACACACACACACACACATATTATTTATAAATTATGTTCAAATTTCTTACCTTAATCTGGGCCTTCAAATACAATTATTAGTGGGCTTTTATAGCTCCCTCTTAGGAGCCCCAAACCCAAGCCCCCTCCTACTCCCATCTATATCAAGGTCATAAGAGGGTACAGGTGACACAGAACTGTCACACTTGCCACCTTTCTGCATGCAGTGTTCACAAAGTGAAATAATATAACCTGAATCCTTCTCTTCTAAACCCCATACAGCTAATCTCTCCTTAGAGAGACTGTCAACCTGAAAGTCACATCTATAAACCCTTTGACATCTTCCGAATGAAAAAGTCCTACCCTCTTTGTGTGTCTACAAAATTTGGTTAAATCTATTACAGTATTCATTTTAGTGTAAAAGGGATAAGTACAGCAATAATAAAGAGCACATAATTTTATAGTCCAGGAACCCTTAGGGTGTCAGCTCCTCTGAAGCCTAACCAGGCTCTGCCATTTATGCATCTTTTTTTTAATATAAATGTATTTATTTTAATTGGAGGCTAATTACTTTACAATATTGTATTGGTTTTGCCATACATCAACATGAATCTGCCATGGGTGTACATGTCTTCCCCATCCTGAACCCCCCTCCCACCTCCCTTCCCATACCAACCCTCTGGGTCATCCCAGTGCACCAGCCCCGAGCATCTTTGCATCTCTAGCACCCAAGGCAGAGCCAACAACAGCTATGCAAATGTCAGCCTACTTAGTGGACAGCAACCTGTAGAATTTTTTCCAGACTAAAAAAAAAAGTTAGGTCACATGACATTTATATTTTTTACAGACCCAACCTAAAGAAATTATTTCCACTTATCAAAAAGGTTTATGTGTTAAGTTCACCTTTCATAAATGGACTTACCAGGTGGTTCAGTCAGTAAAGAGTCTGCCTGCAATGCAGGAGACCCAGGTTCAATCCCTGGGTTGGGAAGATCCCCTGAAGAAGGAAATGGCAACCCACTCCAGTATGCTTGCCTGGGGAATCCCACGGACAGAGAAGCCTCACGGGCTAGAGTCCATGGAGGCACAAAGAGTCAGACATGACTGAGGGACTAACACTTTCACTTTCTGTCATGTATATCACAGTGCTCCAGTGTTCCTCACATTTGAATCTGCACCCCCAGATCACTCTGATATTGACCCACTTCAATAAATATGAACCAAGTAAGATACACTGATCTTGATGCCCCCAAACAAACACCCTCTTCCTACCATCTCCCTCCTCTGTTTGGTCTAGCTCTCACTTTTGTTCTCTCTCTCTCTCTCCCTCTTTCTTTCTTCCTCTTCTTCTTCTCTCTCTCTTTCTCTCTCACACACACACACACACACACACACACACACACACACACTTTGGGAAAATTACGGTGTTTTGGACTTAACCCTCTCCATTAGGTTCAGTCCTCTCCCAACAGCCAGTGCTTTCTTTTCAGTAAATCAATTTCAACGAACAGGTTTGGACTATATTTCACTTTCCTGTAATTTTAGTCCTTTTGCCACCGAATGAAATACCAGCAAGTCATATAAGAGATATATAAGTTAAGGCTGTATATGGTCACCCTGCTTATTTAACTTATATTCAGAGTACATCATGTGAACTGCCAGGCTGGATGAAGCACAAGCTGGAATCAAGATTGCCAGGAGAAATATCAATAACCTCAGACACGCAGATGATACCACCCTTGGGGCAGAAAGTGAAGAGGAAGAGAAAAGCCTCTTGGTGAAAGTGAAAGAGGAGAGTGAAAAAAATTGGCTTAAAGCTCAACATTCAAAAAACTAAGATCATGGCATCTGGTCCCATCAGTTCACTTCATGGCAAATAGATGGGGAAACAATGGAAACAGTTACAAACTTTATTTTCTTGGGCTTCAAAATCACTGCAGATGGTGACTGCAGCCATGAAATTAAAAGATGCTTGCTCCTTGGAAGAAAAGCTATAACCAACCTAGACAGCATATTAAAAAGCAGAGACATTACTTTGCCAACAAAGTTCCATCTAGTCAAAGCTATGGTTTTTCCAGTAGTCATGTATGGATATGAGAGTTGGACCATAAGGAAGGCTGAGCACTTAAGAATTGATGCTTTTGAATTGTCTTGTTGGAGAAGACTCTTGAGAGTCCCTTGGACTGCAAGGAGATCCAACCAGTCCATCCTAAAGGAAATCAGTCCTGAATATTCATTGGAAGGACTGATGCTGAAGCTGTTCCAATACTTTGGCCACCTGATAGGAAGAAGTGACTCATTGGAAAAGACTCTGACGCTGGGAAAGATTGAAGGCAGGAGGAGAAGGGGACGATAGCAGATGAGATGGTTGGATGGGATCACCAACTTGATGGACATGAGTTTGAGCAAGCTCTGGGAGTTGATGATAGACAGGGAAGCCCTGTGTGCTGCAGTCCATGGGGTCACAAAGAGTCGGACATGACTGAGTGACTGAACTGAACTGAAAAATAAAGACATATTGTCAACTTCAAAATAAATAAATAAATAAATAAACTCTGTATAGGAGTTTTGCCTGTTCTCCCTCTCCTGAGGACATTAAGATTGATTTCCATATTTGATGGAGCCAAAGTCACTGGGAAAAGAAGGTGGCCAACAGGAAAATCTGCCTTTAGGAAGGACCTATGCTAAGCCTGAACTCAGCATCATCAGGCGTGCAGAAGTACATAAACTTTCACACCTGGAAAACGCCCTGTTTTTCTGGTCAGAAAGGCTCTCTAAGTGATCAGGACTATTCTGATCTAGGTATAACCCTTGCTATTAGATGACACAATTCCTTTAGCACTGCTTAAGCAACCTACATAAATTAAAACATTTGTACACATATTATCAGACTCATACAATAAAGGGTTCTTCACCATTAAAGTCTCTCCCCAGTTTACAGGGCTTCCTGTGTAGCTCAGTTGGCAAAGAATCTGCTTGTGATGCTGGAGACCTGGGTTCAATTCCTGGGTTGGGAAGATCCCCTGGAGAAGGAAATGGCAACCCACTCCAGTATTCTTGCTTAGAAGATCCCAAGGACAGAGGAGCCTGGCAGGCTACAGTCCATAGGGTCATAAGAGTCAGACACAACAGAGCTATCTTGGTTTTTCCAGTTTACTTAGCATCAACCATGTGTATGAAATGTTGCTAACAGAAGCAGAAGATATTAAGAAGAGGTGGCAAAAATGCACAGAACTGTATAAAAAAGGTCTGGACCCAGATAGCCACAATGGTGTGATCACTTACCTACAGCCAGACATCCTGGAATGTGAAGTTAAGTGTGAAGCATTACTATAAACAAAGCTAGTGGAGGTGATGGAATTTCAGCTGAGCTATTTCAAATCCTAAAAGATGACACAGTGAAAATGCTGCAGTAAACATGCCAGAAAATCTGGGAAACTCATAAGTGTCCACTGGACTGGAAAAGGTCAGTTCTCATTCCAATCCCAAAGAAGGGTGATGCCAAAGAATGTTCAAATTACCACACAATTGTGCTAATTTCACAGGCTGGCAAGGTAATGCTCAAAATCCTTCAAGCTAGGGTGCAACGGGACCTGAACAAAGAACTTCCAGATGTATAAGCTGGATTTAGAAAAGCCAGAGAAATCAGTGATCAAATTGGCAACATCCACTGGATCATAGAAAAAGCAAGGGAATTGCAGAAAAACATCTGCTTAATATACTATGCTAAAATCTTTGACTGTGTGGATCACAACACACTGGAAAGTTCTTCAAGAGATGGGAATACCAGACCACCTGACCTGCCTCCTGCGAAATCTGTATGTAGGTCAAGAAGCAACAGTTAGAACTGGACATAGAACAACATACTGGTTCCAAATAGGAAAAGGAGTACATCAAGGCTGTATATTGTCACCCTGCTTATTTAACTTATATGCAGAGTACATCATGCAAAATGCCAGGCTGGATGAATTACCAGCTGGAATCAAGATTGCTGAGAGAAATATCAATAACCTCCAGATACACAGATGATACCACCCTAATGGAAGGAACCAAAGAAACTAAAGAGCTTCTTGATAAAGGTGAAAGAGGAAAGTGAAAAAGCTGGTTTAAAACTCAAGATTCAAAAGCTAAGGATCATGGCCTCTGGTCCCCTAATTTCATGGCAGATAGATGGGGGGAAAATGGAAACAATGAGAGAATTTATTTTCCTGGGCTCCAAAATAACTGAGGATGGTCTCTGCAGCCATGAAATTAGAAAATGCTTGCTCCTTGGAAGAAAAACTATGACAAAGAAGACAGCATATTAAAAAGCAGAGACATCACCTTGCTGACAAAGGTCTGTATAGTCAAAACTATGGTTTTTCCAGTACTTGTGTACAGATAGTTGGGCTGTAAAGAAGGCTGAGTGCTGAAGAAATGATGCTTTTGAACTGTGATGCTGGAGAAGATTCTTGAGAGTCCCTTGGACAGCAAAAAGATCAAACCAGTCAATCCTAGAGAAAATCAACCCTGAATATTCATTGGAAGGACTGATGCTGAAGCTGAAGCTCCAATACTTTGGCCACCTAATGGGAAGAGCTGACTCACTGAAAGACTCTGATGCTGGGAAACATTGGGGGCAGGAGGAGAAGGGGGTCAACAGTGGATGAGATAGTTGGATGGTATTATCGACTCAATGGACGTGAGTTTGAGCAAACTCCGGGAGACAGTGAAGCGATGTTTGGTGTGCTGCTGCCTATGGGGTCACAAAGAATCAGAGACCTCTGAGTGAGTGAACAACAACAAAAATTGTATGAAAAGAGATATGAAGGGAAGGATAAGCACACACACACACTCAAAAGGTAACTTAAAGAAGAATAGACCACCCCGCTTAATCCCAGCATCTCTCTTTCGTTCCATTCTTCTTGGCTCCCAATTCAGCTTTATGAAAGTCCACTGAAGGGTCAGAAACTCTATAGTCAGTATCCTCTAAGCATCACTTAAATAATTAAACAGAAACAAGGTTCATTCCAAAGCTTTTCCTTCTCAAAGATGACATTCACTTTAGTATTCATATCTCATCTGGAAGTTAACTCTGCTGCTCGGACTGCAGAATGCCTTCCGTTTTGTGATTCTAACGTGGCGTTACTCTTGGGCATTGGTGACACGCTGTAAAATGCTGGCATTTTCAGAGTACTTAGCAGCGATGCCAGTAAATCAAGAAGACGTTTCAGTAATGCCTAGGTATTAAACTTCTACCTCACTCACCCTCTGTCCCAGCCATTGGTGATGTATAATTGAAATCTTAATTCTAACTGACTTAGGCAGAGTCAAGCCACTTCAGGAAACAATAATGCTATCTGACACACATGACCTTTTTGATTAAAATAGCTTGTCTCTTTTAGAAAATGCCTCTTCCATATCGCATTAACAGCTTCACAGAAACCTCCAATATTCGAAAAAGACATGTATTTCAGGAGATGCCTAGAAAATATGCTTTACTTTTGGAGGTATTACTAGAATAACAAAGTATTTATCTATGTTATTATTAGCAAGAAGGATTTTGGCTTCTGTAATGAAACATATGAAAAAACTTAAGAGCAAATATCAGAGCATCTCCAAGGATACAAGTGGTCTATAGGAACATCAAATTTAAAAAAATTCCCAATTTATTGAGAGCTCTCTGAATATACAAATATTCACAGAACTAATTAGACCAATCACTGTCTAATACCTGTATCATAATGTTGACTAATGAACAATTCTGTAGATAGCTGCAAGAGATAATTGGATGACATTTAATTTACAGAAAGAGAGACAAGGGGAAAAAAAAAAACAACACCACCATAAACACAAGCAAGAGCTTATTCCTCTGCTCAGGTTTCACTGTCATATCCCTATTACCCAATTCTAACCAGGGTGAGCTCAGAAGGCATTAAGGAGATACCAAGAACTAAAACCTCATTCTATAAAGCATCCCTTAGACAATCTTACTTATCAAACAGAAATAGAGACACAGACATGGAGAACAAAACACACAGATACCAAGGGTGGTAGATGGGATGGGATGAATTGGGAGATTGGAGTTAACATATATACACTATTGATACTATGTACTAAAAAAAAAATAACTACTTTATAGCACAGGGGACTCTGCTCAATGCTCTATAGTGACTTAAATGGAAAGGAAATTAAAAAAAGAGGGGATATATGTACATGTACAGCTGATTTATTTTGTTGAACAGAAGGAACTACCACAACATTGTAAAGCAACTATACTCCATTCATCTTTTTTCTAAAGTATCTCTTGCAGTAACTGAACTTTCCAAAAGGCATAGGGCACTGACTACCATAACTTGACCCAGAGCACAGATGAAGAACAAAACAATACCATACAATAAGATTTTATTTTTTAACAATATTTGTATTTGGTCCTAGTCAGGTAAGCGGGTTTCCTTCTGAAATGGAAATCAACTAGATAGCTAAAGAGGGAATTCTTGGGTGACACAACAACTGCATTTACAGAGGATTTGGGCTCTGACATCACTTAGTGTCTAACAGAGCCAAAGACTTGCAAATGTCTCAGAATACCTGGGAAGCCCAAGAAGTCTCAAAGCTGGTCCCATAGAGCAAGAGATAATTTGAGTCAGAAATATATTGTTTGTGCATATGTGCATACCCATGCCACCTGCCCCTGACACTGACCTGAAAGACGAGCTCAATCATGTGCTGACAAATGTCACCACCCTGCCAGAACTTAGCAGAATATACTTAAAAATCATAGTTTTCTAATGACAAGGTTTTAAATTTGTATTAAAAGTAATAGTTTTAAATGCATAAGCTTTTCAGAAAGTTTGACATTGCCTGCCACTAATCAGAATTGATGTTTGAGTCTTCTTTAAAAAAATATGAGAGAGAGAGATGGAGAATATGAAATAACTTTTTAGATAGTAATATTGGGCAACAGTCAAAAACAGCTTTGCTCAGAATTTATGTTTGGAAGTGATAAATAATTATATTTATTTCATCTGACAAAGGAGAAGGTGGGGCTCAGTCCATATTTAAATCTTTGCTAAAATGCAATGTTTCACTGTACCTATAGGATAAAACCTTAATCAGTTAATACATATGCTTGGTGATATGAAGTTTTAAAACTTTTTAAAAACTTGGTGATGTGAAAGTTTAAAGACTAAAAATGTGTCACCTTTTATTGAGAAAGCAATTAGTACACAGCTATTTAACCACCAAGCTAATTGGCCTGATAAATCTTGAACTCTTGAATTTATTGACAATAGACTCTGCCCTATTGAAGCAAGTCATTCAGTTGAGAACAAACCTTAATGATGTATATGAATACATGTAATATATGTGTGTTTCCTTACTCATACAGAGACATATGTATATTTGAAATTTAGAAATTAAAAACCAAACAGGGAAAAAAAACTTCATGTTACTTTTTGTTTTGTCTTTAATTGTTCAATAACGCATTCATTTTCTGGGAGACTATGATTAAAACAGTTACACATTTGACACTAACACAAGCAGTTAAGACTAACCTGACTGTTTTGATGTTTGGATATGCATGGATATGACATTAATAATTGTTAACAGGCTACAGTATTTCCACTGTGCCCCAAAGTAGGACATCTGACAACTCGAAAGATATTTAAAGTTGCAAATTCTAATGTTTTTACAGAACCATAATTTAATAGGGAAATTGGTATACATATAGTAATTCATTTAATTTCTACTTTAACCACCACTGAAAAACAAAGTATTTGGAATCCAGCAAGCTTCTTGAACTCTTCACATTACTGATCTGAATATAATATGGGAAAATCAACAAACTCCAATTGCAACAGAACAAGTAAATTCAAGATCTTATTTGGTATGTATCCCACATTAACAAACAAATAAAAAATAATAATTTCTATAATTATACTTTTTAAATGAATGTACAACGGAGATTTAAGTAAATTTTTTTAATGATAATACCAAAAAGTCCCAATAAGTAATAAAGAAAAGTAGCATTTTATATTTTAAATGGATGCACATATTTTTTCTATTTCCTTATCATGCTATTTAGTATTGCATGTTCTTCCTCAAAATACATGCACTACACTCTGCAACAGTTCCTATAATACTGTCCATTTGTGAAATTTGAGAGTTTGTTTGAATAAATTCAAATAAAAATATGCTTTATTCCAATAGGAGTTAAGATAAAAGAAAAACAAATGATTGATGTCCTTGACAGAGATATATGAATGATCCAAGTTTTTTTTCTATACAAAGGATGTACATATTGAATATAGGAAAAATATATTCACAACTAATTATTTCCGTAACTGATGACTCACAGAAAACTAATCAAACTGATCATATGGACCACAGCCTTGTCTAACTCAATGAAACCATGAGCCATGCCGTGTAGGGCCATCCAAGACACACGGTTCATGGTGGAGAGTTCTGGCAAAACATGGTCCACTGAAGAAGGGAATGACAAAACACTTCAGTATTCTTCCCCTGAAAACCCATGAACAGTATGAAAAGGCAAGAAGATATGATGCTGAAAGATGAACTCCCCAGGTCAATAGGTCCCCGATATATTACTGGAGAAGAGTGGAGAAATAACCCCGGAAAATATGAAGAGACGGAGGCAAAGTGAAAACAACGCCGAGCTGTGGATGTGACTGGTGATGGAAGTAAAGTCCCATGCTGTAAAGACCACTATTAAATACGAACGTGGAATGTTAGGTCCATGAATCAAGGCAAATTAGAAGTGCTCAAACAGGAGATGGCAAGAGTGAACATCAATATTTTAGGAATCAGTGAACTAAAATGGACTGGAATGGGCAAATTTAATTCAGATGACCATTATATCCACCACTGTGGGCAAGAATCCCTTAGAAGGAATGCAGTAGACCTCAGAGGAAACAAGAGTCTGATGCAGTACCTGGGTGCAATCTCAAAAATGACAGAATGATCTCTTTTGTTTCCAAGGCAAACCATGCAATATCACAGTAATCCAAGTCTATGCCTCAACCAGTAATGCTGAAGAAGCTGAAATTGAACGGTTCTATGAAGACCTACAAGACCTTCTAGAACTAACACCCCCAAAAAAGATGTCCTTTTCATCATAGGGGACTGGAATGCAAAAGTAGGAAGTCAAGAGATACGTGGAGTAATAGGCAAATTTGGCCGTGGAGTACAAAACAAAGCAGGGCAAAGGCTAACAGATATTTGCCAAGAGAATGCACTGGTCACAGCAAACACCCTCTTCCAACAACACAAGAGACGACTTTATACATGGATATCACCAGACGGTCAACATCGAAATCAGATTGATTATATTCTTTGCAGCCAAAAATGGAGAAGCTCTATACAGTCTGCAAAAACAAGACTGGGAGCTGACTGCGGCTCAGATCATGAACTCCTTATTGCCAAATTCAGACTTAAATTGAAGAAAGTAGGGAAAACCACTAGACCATTCAGGTATGATCTAAATCAAATCCCTTACAATTATACAGTAGAAGTGACAGATGGATTTAAGGGATTAGATCAGATAGACAGGTTGCCTGAAGAACTATGGACGGAGGTTCGTGGCATTGTACAGGAGGCAGTGATCAAGACCATCGCCAAAAAAAGAAATGGAAACATCAAAATGGTTGTCTGAGGAGGCCTTACAAATAGCCGAAAAAAGAAGAGAAATGAAAGGCAAAGGAGAAAAGGAAAGATATACCCATTTGAATGCAGAGTGCCAAAGAATAGCAAGGAGAGATAAGAAATCCTTCCTGAGTGATGAATGCAAAAAAATAGAGGAAAATAATAGAATGGGAAAGACTAGAGATCTCTTCAAGAAAATTAGAGATACCAAGGGAACATTTCATGCAAAGATGGGCACAATAAAAGAGAAATGGTTATGGGCCTAATAGAAACAGAAGATATTAAGAAGAGGTGGCAAGAATACACAGAAAAACTATACAAGAAAGATCTTCATGACCCAGATAACCACAATGGTGTGATTACTCACCTAGAGCCAGACATCCTGGAATGTGAAGTCAAGTGGGCCTTAGGAAGCATCACTATGAAAAAACTTAGTGGAGGTGATGGAATTCCAGCTAAGCTATTTCAAATCCTAAAAGATAATGCTGTTGAAGGGCTGCACTCAACATGCCAGCAAATTTGGAAAACTCAGCAGTGGCCACAGAACTGCAAAAGGTTAGTTTTCATTTCAATCCCAAAGAAATGCAATGCCAAAGAATGCTTAAACTACTGCACAATTGCACTCATCTCACACACTAACAAAGTGATGCTCAAAATTCTCCAAGCCAGGCTTCAACAGTACATGAACTGTGAACTTCCAGACGTTCAAGCTAGATTTAGAAAAGGCAGAGGAACCAAAGATCAAATTGCCAACATCCATTGGATCATAGAAAAAGCAAGATAATTCCAGAAAAAACATCTACTTCTGCTTTCTTTATTAGGCCAAAACCTTTGACTGTGTAGATCACAACAAACTGTGGAAAATTTTTCAAAAGTTGGGAATACCAAACCACCTGATCTGCCTCCTTAGAAATCTGTATGCAACTCAAGAAGCAACAGTTAGAGCTGGACATGGAACAACAGACTGATTCCAAATTGGGAAAGGAGTACATCAAGATTGTATATTGTTACCCTGCTTATTTAACTTATATGCAGAGTATGTCATATGAAATGCCAGGCTGGATAAAGCACAAGCTGGAATCAAGACTGCCAGGAGAAATATCAATAACCTAAGATACGCAGATGATATCACCTCTTTGGCAGAAAAAGAAGAGGAGCTAAAGAGCCTCTTGATGAAAATGAAAGAGTGGAAAAGTTGGCTTAGAACTCGACATTCAGAAAACTAAGATCATGGCATCCAGTTCCGTCACTTCATGGCAAAAAATGGGGGAAACAATGGAAACAGTGAAAGACTTTATTTTCTTGGGCTCCAAAATCACTGCAGATGGTGACTGCAGCCATGAAACTAAAGGAGACTTTCTCTTGGGAAGAAAAGCTATGACTAACCTAGACAGCATATTAAAAAGCAGAGACATTACTTTGCCAACAGAGACATTACTTTGCCGTCTAGTCAAAGCTATGGTTTTTCCAGTGGTCATGTATGGATGTAAGAGTTGGACTATAAAGAAAGCTGAGCACTGAAGAATTGATGCTTTTGAACTGTGGTGTTGGAGAAGACTCTTGAGAGTCCCTTGAACTGCAGGGAGATCCAACCAGTCCATCCTAAAGGAAATCAGTACTGAATATTGACTGGAAGGACTGATGTTGAAGCTGAAACTCCAAAACCTTGGGCACCTGATGCAAAGAACTGACTCACTGGAAAAGACCCTGATGCTGGGAAAGACTGAAGGTGGGAGGAGAAGGGGGCAACAGAGGATGAGATGGTTGGATGGCATCACTGACCTGATGGACATGAGTCTGAACAAGCTCCAGGAGTTGGTAATGGACAGAGAAGCCTGGCGTGCTGCAATCCATAGTGTCACAAAAAGTCGGACACAACTGGGTTACTGAACTGAACTGAACTGAACTGAAGTCATTACTATTCTTTCTCTGACTACCCAAGGATGTCTGAAGCACAAACAAGACCCAGATAACAGAAAAAAGACTCCCTAGCTCACTTTCACTTTTCATTTTCATGCAGTGGAGAAGAAAATGGCAACCAACTCCAGTACTCTTGCCTGGAGAATTCCAGGGACAGAGGAGCCTGGTAGGCTGCCGTCTATGGGGTCGCACAGAGTCGGACACGACTGAAGCGACTTAGCAGCAGCAGCAGCAGCATTCATTAAATCAACTGCTGGAGAAAGGCCTTTGGAAGAGATAATGTAATTAGCAGGAGACTTAATCTTATATGTTAGCAGATTTTTTAAAATGAGATATATCTAACAACTCCACTACTGAGTTATAACCTTCCCCTTGATTATGAGAATCATTTGATTAAAATGTATCTCATGGGCTTCCCTGATAGCTCAGTTGGTAAAGAATCCACCTGCAATGCAGGAGACCCTGGTTCGATTCCTGGGTCGGGCAGATCTGCTGGAGAATGGAAAGGCTACCCACTCCAGTATTCTGGCCTAGAGAACTCCATGGGCTGTATAGTCCATAGGGGCACAAAGAGTTGGACAGGACTGAGTGACTTTGATTTCACTGACATATATAGTCCTCCTAGGCTTGAGCTAGTTTTATCTCTTCAAATCCCTAACAGAAAACTGTCCGGGTTTTAAGTCAACATTAATGTTCATGTTAAAGCACATTTGTAAAGGAAATATTAATACCCCCAGTCTGTATCTGGTTTTTTTGTTGTTGTTGTTCTAAACTGGAAAAAGTCAGACCAAATCAGTCTAACAGATAGGCGTGAGCACCACCACTGACCTTGCCACTTTCTGATCTATTCTTATAAACACCTGAACACTCAGGAACTGAAATGTTCTAGTAGTGACAGTGCATGATGAAAGGGGGGAAATTCAGAACTTTATATACTCTGCACACTTTGATTTTTAACTCATTCATCTTGTAGAAAATTTTGCTTCAGACGCAGTTGACATGGCAAGGTAGTGCACTCTAATTCTTAGTCACTTATGGGTATATGTTGATGATGATGATTAATTTCATCCATTAATTGGCGGGTGATTTGGGATGAGATTAACATTTAAATCAGTGAATTTGGGTAGTGCAAGACTGTTCTCCATGATGTGGGTGGGCCTCATCCAATCAGGTGAAGGCCTGAACAGAAAAAGAATAGCTTCCCCAGCAAGAGGGAATTCTCCAGCAAACTTCTGGTGGATTATAACTGCACCACTGGCAGTCCTGGGTCTCCAGCCTCTCAGCCCAGCAGATTTTCCCCAGATGGTGCTAGTGGTAAAGAACCCACCTGCCAATGCAGGAGATGTAAGAGATGAGGGGTCAGTCCCTGGGTTGCAGAGATCCTCTGGAGGAGGGCGTAGCAACCCATTCCAGTATTCTTGCCTGGATAATCCCATGGACAGAGGAGCCTGATGGGCTACGGTCCATGAGATGGCAAAGACTCCAACACGACTGAAGCGACTTAGCATAGCACAGGTCCTATAATCATGTGAGCTAGTTCCTTATAATGAGTCTCTCTAAGATAGATAGATATAAAATAAAAAGTACATAGATCAGTAGCTTTTTTTTTTTAACAATTCTTTCCATTAAAGAATTTTGAATCCATTATTAAGTTTCAGTCCTTCAGAAAGCTCTCCTGGTACATGAGAATATCTTTTAGCTGTGATGTGATTCACGTACTTTCATAACCACATAGAAATAAGAAAATTCTGTACTTTTTTTCCACATTCAGGTGAAAAACGGATAACATAAATTGAGTAATGGATTCCCTGAGAATTTCTATTCTTTTTTAAAAATCTATTATAACATTTCCTCAAAACTCAGTTTATTCACTGTTTGTTACTTCTTTGAAGTATATTACTCTTTCATTTATTTAACCTTATAGAAAGAATGTCCAAGGTGTAATTCAATGTCTTCTGTATGACATTGAATGGGTTGTCGGTGAGACTGGTCAAACTTTATTTCAGCTTCAATTTTTAAAGTTTCTTTCTCTCTTCCTCTTAAACACCTCAACCTAAGCTAAGATGAGAAAATAAATGGATCCAGGTTCAGAAAATTAATTATTTAATGATGGGTAGCTGCAGAGGTCAAGCACATTAACATTTCATTATTATAAGCATTACTATCACTTCATCTTCTTTTACCTTCTGTAGGACATACTCTCTGAGAATCAAGACAAAATGCTAATAAGAGGTGTACAGGCAATAAACTTAGGCTTCTGTAAGTTCTTTAAGAGTTCTTCGTTAGACAGTAGAAGATAATGTCTGCCATAATATCAATTCCCTTTCAAGGTTCCTGGCTGATGCCTCCACCTCAACCACATCATCTTACCTCTAAGTCAGCTGACCTTTGCCTAGAAAGAACTGATTACTCTGAAAAGCACATGCTTCAGTTCAATGGCCAACCTTTATTGCCTACACAAGCAGAAAACTCCCAAACCCATGTGCCAGTATAGCAGGCTTACATTTTGACACTGAGTTTCTGTCTTCTGCTATTCACAGAAACTGATATTTATATATACGGCCTACAGTCTCCATTGAAAACTTCACAACCTCTATCAAAACCACTAAAAATGATGCATGGGACAGCCATTCTAATTTTTTAACAGATACAGTCATTTTTCCTTGAACAGACACAGTTTTAACCTAAAGGAAAAAGAAATACCAAGGGACCCTTATAAGTTTATTTCTATCCTTACTTCAAGGTCTCCTCCCGAAAAGACCTCACTTCCTAACTTTTTTTCTTCTTTAAGGGAAAATACCCTTTTTGGAAGAATTACCATTTTACTAATTTGGAAAGTTATAATGGCACTCAACTCAGCCAGCGGTAGAAGATCAAACCATTCTGTGTGCATCTTGTAATGCTTCATAACACACCTATTCAATCTCCCACCTTCAGGAGGATGTCCTCATTCTGACCTAAGAACATTCTCTATAGATGAATGGACAGGTATTACAGGTGCATTTTCATCATTCATATGAAAGCACTTCTACTTTCACTTTTCTTTCCTTTTTATTACAATGTTACAGTTTCTTGACTTTCAGCCATAGCATCAAAATTTTCCATGATTTTTTTCCCCTAACTTGATTTTTAGTATAAGCCTCATTTCTTAAAAAAAAAAAAAAAAGGTTCGGGGCACTTCTTTTTTAGTTTCTCTTTATTTTGAAGTCGCTGAAGCTATCATGATGTGGAGTTACATAGGGAAAGTCCTGTCCTTTAATAATTCTTCAAATATTTCTGGCTAAGAATCTAACAGAATCAGTCAGGTCAGTTCAGTCGCTCAGTCGTGTCTGACTCTGTGACCCCATGAATCGCAGCTCGCCAGGCCTCCTTGTCCATCACCAACTCCTGGAATTCACTCAGACTCATGTCCATCGAGTCAGTGATGCCATCCAGCCATCTCATCCTCTGTCATCCCCTTTTCCTCCTGCCTCCAATCCGTCCCAGCATCAGAGTCTTTTCCAATGAGTCAACTCTTCGCATGAGGTGGCCAAAGTGGAGTTTCAGCTTTAGCATCATTCCATCCAAAGAAATCCCAGGGCTGATCTCCTTCAGAATGGACTGGTTGGATCTCCTTGCAGTCCAAGGGACTCTTAAGAGTCTTCTCCAACACCACAGTTCAAAAGCATCAATTCTTCGGTGCTCAGCCTTCTTCACAGTCCAACTCTCACATCCATACATGACCACTGGAAAAACCATAGCCTTGACTAGATGGACCTTGTTGGAAAAGTAATGTCTCTGCTTTTCAATATGCTATCTAGCTTGGTCATAATGTTCCTTCCAAGGAGTAAGCGTCTTTTAATTTAATAGCTGCAGTCATCATCTAACAGAATAGCTGGATGAATAAACATAGTGAACAACTCATAGTACTTGTGACTAAAAACTGAGCCAGGAGTTATGAATACATAGAAACCCAGGAGGCAAACTGTACTTCTACTGTGGTGATAAACTTGAATTTACCATCAATGCAAAGTTTAGACATCTTCGACTCGAATCATCCATTGGTAATTGGTAACATTTTCTTCTGTGGAGACTGGCCAGGCCTAGCTCCAGACACAAGTGAGATGTTTGCTAGACAGGCTCAGAGATTTTCCTTCTGCCCTCTTAGTGTATCCTCTCTCTCCCCTAGTGTTTTCCCCTCCCAAAATCTGCTTCATCTCTCAAAGCCTAGCCTGTCTCTCATTCTTTCAGGATTACCTTACTTAACTTGCTCTCTTTACCAATAATAGTCATCAGCTTTTAAGGGTTCGTATAGTTTAATTCCATGTATGCAGAGACAGAAAACATGAAGTTTCGATGGTGCAGTTAGACTTCAAGTTTTCCAGCAAGAATGAGGTATTTGGGAGAGAACAGCCTTCTGCCTAAAGTTACAGCACCAAAAAAGAGCTTATGGATGAAGCCCAGAACTCTGCTGGGTCAATTTTTTACATGTTAGATTTTTCAAACAGACAATAGTTGTTATCTGAGGAGTAAAGAAAATCTGGCAGCAAATATAAAAGGAATAAAAAATATCGATCTCTCACTTTGATTGTATTGAGCTCATGATTTGATTAATAATATAAATTTCATTGATAATTGTGTGCTTATCAGGCACTATTCGAACCACTGTATGTATATTTGATCATCTATGCAGGCCCCACAACAACCATGTATCTGTTGATATCTACAATAGAAAATCTACAGTCCCCATCTGCACAGCAGGCACTTCTGTCTAGAAGGACTATCTATCTAGAAGGTAAAAAGTAAATGATGCAGGCTTATCAAAATGTTTGTGGGTTTTAACATTGATGATATTTTCCAAGTAAGGAAAAAGTTGTGACAATACTAACAGGTCAAGGGGGACTTACTCAAAGCTAACATTGTGTTTTGTGTCTCAGAGCTTTCTACAACATCCAGAGAGTCCCATGGTTCGATGACAGAGGGTTTTCTTTCCATCATTCAATAATATCCATGTTCCAGACACTGGGCTGAGTGGCAGTATTCTCGGTTACTCAGATTGCTAAAGCTTAGCTCCTATTGCTAATTTTCACGTTAAATTAAGACCTTTTCATTTTGCAATTAACCTTCCACTATGCTATTTGTCACAAGAACCCCTTGAGTGCTGTGATGACCTAAAATCAAAGACATACTAAAAATTCACATTGACCAACTCTGGATAATAATTTTTATTAGTTGTCTGATCGCATTCCAGAATACAATTAACTTTTAAACCCCTTTTTAACCTTTTTAAAGCCTTTTTAGGAATATGTCAACTTCCAACCCATATCAATCTATATACACAATAGCTAAAATTTCAAGTGAAAAGGGGACATATAACCTGTCTGGATCTAATTACGTTTCACTCATCCAGGACGCAAGAGACAACTGATAAAAAAATTTTCCAGACCTTATTAGCCAACACTCTATATCCAATGACTGCTTAATACAGATGTGATGAGGGCAACAAGCTTTCCTAAAGAGGATACTTCACCATAGTACTACAGGAACATCAGCCTCGAATGTTAAATGAATGAGGACAGAACCACAGGTTTCCATCCACACCAACATGAAGAGATTGACTAGAAAGTAAGAGTGTGTGTCCATCCCACCTGAACAGGAATACTTGTAAGAGAAGGACTGTGTGTGTAATAAGAAAGAGCAAATTCCAATGAAGCACACATAATCCTGTATTAAAATACAAGGCAGTGAGGGGACATCTCTGCCAGTCCAATAATTAAGACTGCTCTTCACCTGCAGGGGGTGAGGGTTCCAACCCTGGTCAAGGAACTAAGATCCTGCAGGCCACATGGTGTGGCCATTTTCTTAAATTTAATAAATATATATTCAATATATAATTTTATTAATTTATTTTATTAATATAAAATTTGCATTTATATATATATATATATCCCTGGTGGCTCAGATGGTAAAGATTCTTCCTACAATGCAGGAGACCCAGGTTTGATCCCTGGGTCTGGAAGATCCCCTGGAGAAGGGAATGGCTATCCACTCCAGTATTCTTGCCTGGAGAATTCTATGGACAGAGGCTACAGACCATGGAGTCGCAAAGAGTTAGACACAACTGAACAACTAACACTTTCACTTTTCACTTTCGTATATATATGAACGAAATATATATATATATGAAATACACACACACACATATATAGGGTATTGACAATTACTATAATCAACCTATATAATATATGACACAAACATATGATTAAAACCATCCCTCCCAAATATTACTTAGGAAAATGTTTTACTTTTATATTATTTTGATGCTAAATATTGCCTTGTCAGGAAAACCCCACCTAAGATAACATTAACTTTAGTCACCTTGTCCTGAGGACTCCCCTGGTGGCTCAGATGGTAAAGCGTCTGCCTACAATGCGGGAGACCCGGGTTCAATCCCTGGGTTGGGAAGATCCCCTGAAGAAGGAAATGGCAACCCACTCCAGTATTCTTGCCTGGAAAATCCCATGGACGGAAGAGCCTGGTGGGCTACAGTCCATGGGGTCCCAAAGAGTTGGACACTACTGAGCGACTTTCTTTCTTTCTTTCACCTTGTCCTGAGCACCCTCTAATACTGCTACATTTTTGCTTTTTGAATTTAACACCACTTATCAACCTGGTATGTGCTTATCATCTATCATCTCAACTAGGAAGTTATCTTCATCAGAACAAGGAATTTTTATTTGTTTATGCCAATTTCCAGTGCTGAAACAGCATATAGTAGGCACTTAATAAATATGAATCAAATCAATGAATAATTTAATACTTTATAAAACCTATGACACCCACAGCTTATTACTTAACAGTAAATATTTTAAAATCATGTCTTATCACAACATGACTAACATTCTTTTTTTAATGATGTATTTTATTTTTTTTAATTTTTTTAATTTAAATTTATTTCTTTTAATTAGAGGCTAATTACTTTACAATATTGTATTGGTTTTGCCATACATGACTAACATTCTTAAATGATCAATATTGCTGAGGAGTGGAGAAAAAAAATAAACCTAACACATAACCCTCATCTTGCAAATAAGAGTATTGAATTTCAAAAGGAGTAAGTTAAAAAATAAGTCAAGGGCTGATTTGAGCCTTCCTCTTCATGTTTCTGTGTCCTAGGTTCGTGGCAATGAGAGTCCCCCATAAAATAAAAATGTGGGCATATCCACTTCAGTCGTGTCCAACTCTTTGCGACCCTATGACCATAGCCTGCCAGGCTTCTCTGTCCATGGGATTCTCTAGGCAAGAATACTGGAGTGGGTTGCCATGCTCACCTCTAGGGGATCTTCCTGACCCAGGGATCAGATTGAACCCACCCACATCTCTTACGTCTCCTGCATTGGCAGGCAGGGTCTTTACCATTAGTGCCACCTGGGGATACCATCTTCATATTATGTTCCTTTAAATTCATTTGCAATAACATGACTCTATTTTAACTCTTACTTCTTTTTGTTTTTCTTAACAACACATTAAAATGTAGCACATACAAAAAACCACCATGTACATACCAGCCATATGCTTTAAGAAAATAAAAGATGAGAAACTCTGCAAATACAGTTGAAATCCCATTCAGTGCTCCCCATTCCATTACCCTCGTCCTTCCCAAAGAAGGCAAACACTTGGCTGAATTTGCTGTGTAGCTTCCAGTCTGCCATCTATACTTTGACACCTAAGCAGATCAGTATTGTTTTGTGTGTTTTTAATTATATGAGTAGTATAATGTACATATCTAATTTCTTATCACTTTACATTTTGTTTTTGATATTATATATTTTCAATAGATAAATAATACATTTTAATCAATACATGTAGATTCATCATATGATGGAATTATTCATTTTTCTCGTATATCCCTCCATGAGTTAATGTCTTCTTTCCATCATTTCCTTTGGTCAATTCATTTTATCTACCTGATATTTTATGAGGCAGACACTGTTGGTTGGGTAGTCCCAAGCCCAATCCAAATCCTCTTTTCTTGTACTTCTCTCCACTACAGAGTCTGAAAAAGCAAAATCTTCCTGTTTTCTAGCTTCCTTCGCATCTGGGAGAAGCCATGTGACATGAATCTGTCCCTCTAGACACTGGCAGCTATTTGAAGAGTGGACTCTGGTAAAGTTTTTGCTTTCCTGAGACACAGGGTAAAGATCCTTGGGCACCTTTCTTTCCTCCATTTCCTTTTGAATATGAGCCTATTACCTGGAACTTTGGCAGGTATCTCAAAACCATGAGGGAAAAAATATAAACAAACAAAAAACTGCATGGATGCTGGCTTTCACATCTTTGAGCTAGTGCAAACATGCCATCATTGATGTATATATAAATAAGTTCTCTTATTTGTGAGAAAATTCAAACTCTGCCATTATGATGTTTCTGTATACTTGGAACTGAAAATATCATTAACCCACAGCCTTTTCTTCACCATTATATTTACTTCCATGTCATTATATTATCCCTTCACTTCAATAGATCTCACTTTTTAATTGTGCCCCCTCCTACTTAGAAAATATGTGTTCTACTTCACATCATCTTATAAAGGCAAAATTCTAATCATGCATAAATCTTTGAAGGAGGAAAGAGAATGGTTGCTATTTTTAATAGAGTAGTAATCACAGTAAGCCTCACTGAAAAGTGAGCAAAACCTGAAGATGATTGATAATTTTGAAAACCGTATCTTATTTTTTCGGAAGATATTGAGATACTCTTAAAGTTACTTTGTAGTGGTACTTCACCTATAGGTGAAGGCAAGCCAATCTTTTTCAGATCAGACACTATTTATTTATGTATTCAGACACTATTCAGTGAGAGACCAAGAGCTAGCAGAAAGGAGACTTACAAAAGAGTAGAAATGGGGCTTCCCTTGGGAGTTCACAGCCAAGGAGAGAGGGGGAGAGGAGGTCCTAGGACCTTGCAAGGTGCCAGGCACGACACAGATGAATGTGCAAGCCCTATGACTTTGAGGAGAATGAAGGTGCATGGCTCCCTAGGACAATAACCGATTGCATCCTAGCGGATTTAACCCCTTACTTGACATTTCATGATGAGCAGAAAATCAAGAAGCAGGTAGGAGCATTCCAGAGAGAAAGAAAGGCATGATAAAAGATAAGAAGCACCCAAGCACCTAAAACGACTAGTTTTAGGCAACTAGTCGTCACTCATCATGAAGGAATCAGCCTCAGTGTGAGCCACAGTGTACAGAAGATGCAGGCTGTGCTGATTGACAAGGGAAAACCTCCTGGGGAAGCTGGGACCCAATTCCATAGGCACAAATAAATGAAGAATCTTAAGCATTAAAAAAAAACAATCAAATGTCCTCCAAAGTAGTTTTAAATGTGTTCAGATAATACAAAAAGGTAAATGTATATATTTAATATTCTGCAGATACGAAGAAACATGTTTAATTTCTGAGGAACTAAGTATATACTAGCTTCAAACATCAATTTTTAAGTTGCCCTGCCCAGACTTGTGGTTAGCAGATGCAAACCATGACATATAGAATGGATAAGCAACAAGGTCCTACTACTGTACACTCCAGGGAACTATATTCAATCCTGTGATAAACCATAACAGAACAGAATATGAAACCATAACAGAGTCACTCTGCTGTGCAGTGACTTAGGTAAACGATGTCCTTAATATTTTAATTGTTAAAGCATAAAATCATAATCCAATTCACATTGAAAAATTTCACAAGATCTAGAACTGTGCAATGTCACTGAAGTAGTCCTAAAACCCAGAAATTAACACAACATTGTAAGTTAACTATACTTCAATAAAATAAAAAAAAATGTCATGTCCAGATGGAATCATTGGGATCACTATAAGTAATCGTGTGCCTGGCTCCCCTTTTTGCACATGTGATTTGATTAATCAGAAGCCAGAAGCCAGAGAAGCTTCACCCACTGGCTTTCCCCTTGTCTCACAGGGAAGATTCTTCATTTCCTGTTCACAATGCTCAGCTTCTTTTCCCTCTCTTTTGCCTCACAATAATGATATTCAGAACACATCTGAAAACAAAGGGCTGGGCGAGAATTCCAACAGGTGTAATTAATGTCAAGTGCTCCTGCAAGTGGCGTTGCTTTCCTGCTGCCTCTTCCACCTGCTGCCTTTCGTGGCTGCCTTCATAATGCCGAGTCCATCTGTTGAAAATGTGCATCCAGAATTCATCATTTTATATCCTGAGAGGCACCTGAACCCTCTTGTCCTCTCTTGAAGTGAGCTCTCAGAGAGTCACTTTATAGGCACAATTAGTTAAGTGTTGTGATGCCACGGGGATCAAGCACAATGGTTACACACAGTACTCTTAGTATTTCAAGGTGGATTGTTCATATTCAGAGAGTTGGCTCAATAAAAAAAGAGAAAAGCACCCCAATCCTGTAGTTAACTATTTTGCTTATAAGGCTGAGAAAGTAAAGAATCTGCCCACAATTCAGGAGATCTGGGTTTGATCCCTGGGTTGAGAAGATCCCCTGGAGAAGGGAATGACAACCCACTCCAGTATTCTTGCCTGGGGAATGACATGGACAGAGGAGCCTGGAGGGCTATGGTCCATGGTGTCACAAAGAGTTGGACATGACTGAGCAACTAACATTTTCACTTATGAGTAGAAAGTATGTACTAGGGATTAATTTTATATTTGTTTATATATGTGTATATGTATATAATTCCCACATACATGTTTATGTCTGTGTGTATACACACACACACACACATATTTTATACACAGATACTTTTGTCACCATCGTATGTAACATGGGTGATGATACACTGCCCATGTTAAACTGCTATGTTCACAAAGTGGAAGTGAAAAGCCAGTTAGGATTCTTCCAGTGCTGCTGCTGCTAAGTCACTTCAGTCGTGTCCGACTCTGTGCGACCCCAGAGACGGCAGCCCACCAGGCTCCCCCGTCCCTTGGATTCTCCAGGCAAGAACACTGGAATGGGTTGCCATTTCCTTCTCCAATGCAGGAAAGGGAAAAGGGAAAGTGAAGTCGCTCAGTCGTGTCCAACTCTTCGTGACCCCATGGACTGCAGCCTACCAGGCTCCTCCGCCCATGGGATTTTCCAGGCAAGAGTACTGGAGTGGGGTGCCATTGCCTTCTCCATCTTCCAGTGCTATTTCTGACCAAATGTGCTTCAAACATGAATGAGGACATTAAAAAATAAAATTCTGATAGTACAAGGCGACAAAAAATAAGATAGAGACTAGTAGAGTAAAAAATAGGGTAACAAGGGTCTTAACTATAGAAATGGCATCCCTCCTCACTTCCCACCCACAGGGCTTCGTACTTACTAGCTGGCTACCCAGTGATCTCAGCTAGGCACCATGACGTGAATCAAGAAATGAATTATATTCATAGCTGATGATAATGTATGACTTTTATCCTTAAAGAGTATTTGCAATTTCAGAAAATTCCTTGAGTTGCAAGGGCTTAAAATTTATACACGTACTCAAAAGCATTCAATGTACTTCTGATAGTGGAGCTGGAGTTGGCCGGGAAGGTAGATAATACAGTTATTTGAGGGAAGTTATGAGGAAGGTATTCCAGTGCTTCTTAAAACATTTACAGCAAAAGTGCAGCCTCTTCTAGTTACACATAAGAGGAGTGTTGACTCCTAGCTGGACAAATACTCTTTGGTGAAAGGGAATATAACATATTGAGTTCACCAAAAAGGTCAGTCAAGTTTTTCCATAAGTTCTTTAAAAAAATCCAAATGAACTTTTTAGCCAAGCCAAAAGATTGTCCTAAAATGATCACTCCTAAAGGTCAGGGGATTTTTTTTTAATTCTTGCAGACTAGAGGGATTTTTATAATACTTATGTAAACTATGTGTTTACTATTTTAATTGTTAAAGCATAAAATAATGATTCAATTTCACATTGAAACTTTTCATAAGATCTAGAACTGTGTCCGTAATTTTCACTGAAGTATTCCTAAAAACCAGCACTTAGAATATGATATGTGATCAATAAATATATGTTGAGTGAGCAACAACCTTCTGTGGTAGGTATTACTATCAGCATTTTAAAGATGAAGGTCTTGAGGTTCAAAGTTGAGTGAATTGCTCAACTATTTTTGGTGATTTTGCTAGAGAAACAATGAACTGTGGCAGCTTGCTTCTTTGACATCTTCCTAAAAAAAAAAAAAATCCACCTAAAAAAAAAAATCCACCATCTATCAATTCTCCTGCTTGGAGAGCCCAATCAGTCTCAGTCTCAATCCGAATAACAAACAACTGACCACAAAGCGTATTCAGACGTTGTACTACCTGCTGATGAATGACTAAGGCAACCCCCTGACCTTGTGAGGCAAAGGATACATATGTAATAAAATCCTATAAAAAATTTGTTGTTGTTGTTGTTGTTCGGGCGCTAAGTCATGTCTGACTCTTTATGACCCTGTAGACTGTAGCATGCCAGGCTCCTCTGTCCTCCACTATCTCCCAGAGTTTGCTCAAATCCATGCCACTGAGTTGGTGATGCTATCTAACCATCTCATCCTCTGCCACCCCCTTCTCCTTTGAAAAGGTATGAAAAGGTACCTTTGCATTAAAGCAGTTTAACCATTTAAAATAACTGCAGTTGTCTCCTACACATTGCCTAGGCACTTTCCTCAAACTTGTAGGGGGAAACTTGGTTAGAATTTAAATTCTTCTCTTCTGTGGTGATGGACTACATGTGGAGCAGAAGGAGAAGACCAGTCAGAATATAGCAAACACCTGAGTTTCAGGTAAAGAGCGAGCAGATGGTCCTCCTGCATTCCCAGGATTTTCCCATCCAGTGTTCTCTGGGTCAGGCTGACGAAAGGACTATTTACCAAAGAGAAGCCTCCTTAGATTGCCATCATGGTCCTAGAAACTCCAGCCAACCACAGGACCCTGAATAATTCTCATTGATATTTAAGCTTTTAGGGGCCAAAACCATAGCCAAGATCAGGAAGGGGTTATTTTAGCAGCTAGCCCTTCCTTGAGAACTACCAGCCAACTAGCTTACCTGGGCTTGCCTGGTAAAACGTGTGCTAACATTTTAAGCATTTTACAATTTGAGAATGTTTTGAGCCGCTCTAATTAATTAAACTGTGTTTCACTGTGTACCAATAATACAAGACAAATTTAAGAACAGATTCAATAAAAGATGCCAAAACAAATGATTATGTGAATTCAAAGGAGGAGAGCTCATCTGATTTGGAGAAGAGAGGAAATGAATCATGGACAAAGCAGCACTTGAAGTTTGCCTTAAAAACTAGATAGTGTTCTGATAGACAGAAATAAGGGGATAATTCTAAGTACAGGCAACAAACTGAACAAAGGCACCAAAGTAGCTACTGTTAGGAATTGCGGGATAAAGCAGTACTTTACTAGATCACAGGATAGGAGTAGGAAATGAAGCATGCAGGAGTTTAAGGAAAGGAATACTGATTACAGACAGTCTTGAATACTCTGATAAGAACTACGAGCAAAATGTTGGTAGAACTGAGAGACCCCAAAAGGTTTTGACCATGGAGTAAGGGGACTAAGTATGATAGGATAAATGCGGTGATTCCCAAACCTAAGTTTTGAATTCTAATCTCTTAATCAAGTTAAAGCTTCAAAGGCTTTAAGATATCAAACCTTGCATTTCACTATGAACTAAAAGTCCCCTATTACTGACACATGTTGTTGTCTCTACTTCTTGATAACCAAGTCTAAGCTATGAGTCCAGCTTTGATTTTCAGCATCAGGTTATCAATCACTATGTAACTGGATTTAGTAACTATATAAGTGATGAGGATAGAACAGAGAAGGATCTCACATCAGCATGTTCTGTGGCAAGGGGTGGAGGGATCCCTCAAAAAAAGACCACAACGTATCATCAAGATGCTCCAAGGGCTAAGTGAAGTGGAAACTAAGACACAGATATCCTGCATACAAGAAAGACAGGCAGCAGAAAACAGAGACACAATAACTATAAACAATAAAATCCAAGAAGGGAGCAGGGAGTGGTCACCTGGTCAATAAGTTTTAAGGACATAAAATCAGACAAAAAGATAGGAGACTGGTGTTAGGTACAAGGTGAGAACAGGAGCAAAGGAATAAAACAAGAGACCAGATAATAGCACCAGGAAACATGTTTAGCGTCGATCTGTTAGGTAAGAAATGGCTGCAGGGCTCATTGAGTTTTCAATGTGGGCTGGCCTGGTTCCAGGAACAGGAGTGAAGCTGAGCTTCCAGATGGGGTAAAGAGAACTCGATGGATGTTGGATGAATGTGGGGGCAGAGAGGTAGCTGGGCAACCCTCCAAATCCATTTGACATTTTCACTTAAGAGTTATTTTTCAAACCTCTCATCTTTTTGGAACTTTTTATATATGCCCTTTCTACATCCCCGTGTCCTTTCTGTAATGAAATGAAGAAATTGAGATATGATATAGAGATGAGAGGGAGCTTATGTCTTTATAGCAGAAACCACTTTTAAGTAAAGTTTTTCTACATCTGAGCTGGGATGACTAGGATTTACATTAAAGCCATCAGAGGCCATTCATATAGCCTCGTGAAGCACTGCAGTGTTGCTGACACTAGAAATTGATACTAATTAAATCTGATGAAACTAGAGGAGGTTCAACAAAAGGCAACCGAAGAATCAAGGGATGAATGGACAGCTGCATAAGAATGATGACATGCTGACATATATTAAATTCTAGGCTTCTATAACAAAGAAGGTAAAACTTAAAGGCAGAGATGGTTTTCTAATAAATAAAAGAAAGCAAAATTGATGTAGGTAATTTCTACTTTACACCACAATGCATTCTTGGAAATCACACCATAAAACAGCTTGTATTTTCCCTCAGGAGTAATTTTGTAATTGGATATTGTGTTCCTGAATAAGGATTTGTTTTTCAAATAAATCAGAGATATGATCAACAATATGCTATAAAGGCGAGGCTAGAACAATGTTAGGCCTGTGTAATAATTTAAAATATCATCATTATATTCCTTGTCCTATAAAATGGACATAAATGAACAGCACATGTTGATTATACAAGGGGCCCAAATGCACTATAAAACTGTACACACCACACATAATATTACAACTTTGCTGCCTCATAAATTTGACCTATCTAAAAATGAATACATGACTAGCTATCACAAACATAATTTAAATATTTAATCAACAATATTGAGTCCCTTCTTAGAATTCAGATAGAATATTTTGGAAAGCTAGTATTGGAACTTCAAAGTGAGGTATAAAGATAGGATGTGATACTCCTTGAATATTTGTGGGATTTTTTTTTTGTTACTTTCTATTGCTATCTATTTAACTTACATGTAGCTGATTCTATTCTAAGCATATTATAAGTACTAATTTATTTAACCCTCATAATGAAACTGTAACATTGGCACAATTATTACACTCATTATAACTGAGAGTTGAGGCAACGTGTCTAAAATCAAACACCTGTTAAGGGATAAAGCCAGGATTGGAAGCCAGAATCCAAATGACTAGTCTATGCTACCTCTCCATATGTGGCTTTTTCTCTCAAAACGTCCTTGTAACAAGTAAAAGCATTATAATGACGTTTGAGTTATATATATGTATATGCATACATAATATTTACAAACGTGCATATTAGGTATAATGGCTTTTGACTATAAATAGGGCTTCCCTGATGGTTCCATGGTAAGGAATCTGTCTGCAATGCCGGAGACCTGGATTCAATATCTGTATAGGGAAGCTCCGCTGGAGAAGTGAATGACTATCCACTCCAGGATTCTTGCTTAGAGAATTCATGAACTGAGGAGCCTAGCAGGCTACAGTCCATGGGGTCCCAAAGAGTCAGACACAGCTAGGTGATTAACTAATGCATGTGACTATAAATCAGAGAAGGCAATGGCAACCTACTCCAGTATTCTTGCCTGGAAAATCCCATGGATGGAGCCTGGTAGGCTGCAGTCCATGGGGTTGCTAAGAGTTGGGCACGACTGAGCAACTTCACTTTCACTTTTCCCTTTCATGCATTGGAGAAGGAAATGGCAACCCACTCCAGTGTTCTTGCCTGGAGAATCCCAGGGACAGCAGAGCCTGGTGGGCTGGCATCTATGGGGTTGCACAGAGTCGGACACGACTGAAGTGACTTAGCAGCAGTGACTATAAATAACTATTAAATATATATCATGTCATATTTATATATAATATAGCAACTGAATGCTGGACAATTATATTACCATAAATAATACTAGTTAGCCAATTTCTGAGGAACATGCAAATATGAATATGAAAAAGTTATACTGGATCTGCCAATTTGATATACACACATGTAAACATATACACAATAAATATGCATAAGGATATGCTTATTTTTGTTGGGAAAATAACTAAGCCTCCATTTTAATACAAGAGTAAGATTTCAATATATATATCACTGAATAAAGACAAAGTTGATAGCTCCAGGGATAACCAATTAAAGGCAAAGTTTTCAGTTTATTTCCTGTGTAATAATGCATGGTCTAAATATCCTATTGCTGAGACAGAATGCAATTATAAGGACTAGGAATGTTTTAATGTGTTCCTTCCATCTTCTCCTATGAAACTTCAAGGATAATAAATCTAATCATCCTTTCAGTAAGATTACTCCCATTATTTTTTTTGTACCGACTACCTATTAAGTTGTTCAAAAAGTAGGAACCATTATAATCAACATATTTTTGCCAATGACAAATAGGTTGGTTTATTCCAGTAATGTAAAAATCCATGCTTTGGGATTCAACAAACCCTTGGAAAGCATTTTCTGCTTCCTGCTGGTGTTAGAAGTGTTTTCCCTGCAAAAAGTTGTTGAGATGCTTGACGAAGAGATAGTTGGTTGGTGAGAGGTTAGGTGAATATGGCGGATGAGGCCAAATTTTGAAGCCCAACTTGTTCAACCTTTGAAGTGTTGGTTGTATGATGTGTGGTTGGGCATTGTGGTGAAGAGGAATTGGCCCCATTCTGTTGACCAATACCAGCCGCAGGCAAGGCAGTTTTTGGTGTATCTACTGGAAGAAGCACAAGCTGGAATCAAGATTGCCGGGAGAAATATCAATAACCTCAGCTATGCAGATGACACCACTCTTATGGCAGATAGTGAAGAGGAACTAAAAAGCCTCTTGATGAAAGTGAAAGAGGAGAGTGAAAAAGTTGGATTAAAGCTCAACATTCAGAAAACGAAGATCATGGCATCCGGTCCCATCACTTCATGGCAAATAGATGGGGAAACAGTGGAAACAGTGTCAGACTTTATTTTTGGGGGCTCCAAAATCACTGCAGATGGTGACTGCAGCCATGAAATTAAAAGATACTTACGCCTTGGAAGGAAAGTTATGACCAACCTAGATAGCATATTGAAAAGCAGAGACATTACTTTGCCAACAAAGGTCCGTCTAGTCAAGGCTATGGTTTTTCCTGTGGTCATGTATGGAAGTGAGAGTCGGACTGTGAAGAAGGCTGAGCGCCAAAGAATTGATGCTTTTGAACTGTGGTGGAGAAGACTCTTGAGAGTCCCTTGGACTGCAAGGAGATCCAACCAGTCCATTCTGAAGGAGATCAGCCCTGGGATTTCTTTGGAAGGAATGACGCTAAAGCTGAAACTCCAGTACTTTGGCCATCTCATGCGAAGAGTTGACTCATTGGAAAAGACTCTGATGCTGGGAGGGATTGGGGGCAGGAGGAGAAGGGGACGACAGAGGATGAGATGGCTGGATGGCATCACTGACTCGATGGACGTGAGTCTGGGTGAACTCCGGGAGTTTGTGATGGACAGGGAGGCCTGGTGTGCTGTGATTCACGGGGTCGCAAAGAGTTGGACACGACTGAGCGACTGAACTGAACTGAACTGAATTGATTTGCTGAGCATACTTCTCAGACGTAATGGTTCTGCAGAGATTCAGAAAGCTGTAGTGGATGAGACTGGCAGCAGACCACCAAATAGTGACCATGATTTTTCTGGTTCAAGTTTAGCTTTGGGAAGCGCTTTGAAACTTCTTGGTCCAGTCACTGAGCTGGTCATCACTGGCTGTCATATACAAACCACTTTTCATTGCATATCACAATCCCATTGAGAAACAGTTCGCTGCTGCTGTGTAGAAGAGAGAAAATTACACTTCAAAACGATGATTTTTTGGTTTGTGCTCAGCTCATGAGGCACCCACTTATGAAGCTTTTTTACCTTTCCAATTCGCTTCAAACGTCAAATCACCACAGAAGGGTCCATGTTGAGTTCTTTGGCAACTACAGATTCACTGTCCTTGTGTAGTTGTAAGAGTATCAGCTTCAACGATCCTCTCAATTAGTCATTGTCAATATCAGATGGCCAGCAACTGCACTCCTCAGCTTCAAATCTCTCGTCTCTTTTGCAAAACTTCTTGAACCACCACTGCACTCTATGTTCATTAGCAGTTCTGAGCCAAAAATGTTGTTGAAGTTGTGAGCTGTCTCCATTGCTTTATGACCCGTTTTGAACCCAAATAAGAAAATCTCCTGAATTTGCTTTTTGTTTAACATCATTTCCCTAGTCTAAAATAAATATAAAATGCACAGCAAGTAAGTCCTTAGCAATAAAAAGATTAAGTGAGAAATGCATACTAAAATGATGCATAACATAATCACATTTATTTAAGAATGTATTCCAATATCAAATGGCAAAGTTCATCAATGCAAAACCATAGTTACTTTTGCACCAATCTAAATATTTAAAATTAAATCTTTATGCCCTTTCTTCCTCTGTATCTCTTTAAGGAATCTACATTTCTATTTTCAGGCAGCAGACTAGCTGTGACTTGCAGAACTTTACCATAAGTTAGCCTGGCTTAGTGGGTGTTGCCACCCATTGTTGTTGGAGAGTTTAAATATGTTCTCAAATAGGGTCCCTAACTTACTGTAAAGCTTCAAGAGTCGGTTTTTTCTTCAACAGTTGTTCTTGTAGAAATTTTATGTCGGGATTATGCAAACAGAATTTTCAAAGGTTTGTTTTCTCATATGTGTGTGGACATTTGGATATTGGTAAAGAGGATGGAATGGAATAGGATCAGATAGGATAGGATAGGATAGGATAGGATACTGTGGGGTAAAGATGGGCAAGAACAAGGTTTGCAATCACATTCACTCTCCTTGATGTTTGGATTGGTATAAAGCTGGTGAACTATCATTACAGTCTTTAACTGCAGAAGTTCAATGGTGACATTTATTAACATCACAATATAAGCAGGTGTAGAAAGTGGGAAAACCTTTAAACATGAGTTAAATGAGTCCTTATCTATTATCAAACAGAGAAAAGAGATCACAACATCTTACCAACACTAAGTAGCACCAGTCTTTCGTTAAGACTTTTTTTTCCAATGTGGACCATTTTTAAGGTCTTTATTGACTTTTTCACAGTATTGTTTCTGTGTGATGTTATTGTTTTTTGGCCACTAGGCATGTAGGACCTTAGCTACCCAAACAAGGACTGAGCCCGCACTCCCCACATTGGAGGGCAAAACCTTAAGCACTGGACCCCCAGGGAAGCCCCCGCAGCGGTCATTCTTGATTCAAACCATTGTTTCTCCAAAACAATCTCAGTCATAAAAATAAAATGGCTTTCACAAGGCACCTAATATTATGAATATTCTGGCAAGTAAATACAGCCCCAGTGCTGAGATAATAAGAATTCTATTAGGGGTTTGCATTTGTATATGCCTTCAGACATAAAAACGTTCAGAAAGGGGAGTAGACTGAACAGAAACTGCATTATGCTGAAAAATACCAATAATAATACGCTGGCAAGTGTGCTTTGATTGCTCACATTTCTTCTAAAGTGTTTTTCTGGTCCATGAGCATGTGAGCTTTAAACAAGTTTGATTACAGCTGAAAAAGTATTTAATGAATCAAGAATAATAGTAGTATACGACGAGGAAGGCTTTATGTACAGTTTTAAGACTTTTGTTGTTGAGAAAATGGGACACGGGAGGCCATTGGTGCATTTATGGCACTAGGTTGGTTTGTTTGTTTTCTTCTGCTTGGTCATTTTTTCTAGAATGTCACTTCCAGATTCACAGATGCCACATGTGTTTCACTTCCGATCTTCAAGAGTAATGGCTACAATTGCAAGCTACTAGATTGTACAAGGAGTAAGATACACACACACACAAATACACGCACATCTCTGGCTTTGCATCAGTCACAGTACATGCCTCTGATCCCACCAGTGCAGTGTTTTGAAAAGAGGATCAAGTTAGGTTATGTTACTCACAACATTTTTTTTTCATTTTTGAAATATAAACTAAAGTTCAAGACATATTACTCTGCCTTGACTCCAAAAGATTTTGACATTGTTACCTAGGGTTGCAATCTCTGAAAAGAATAAACAAGGCCTAGAATAACCCATGAAGAATATGAAGGACCCATGCACACAGTATGAAAAGGCAGTTCTTTCATCTAGAGTCAGACAGCTTAGAGTGCAAAGTCAAGTGGGCTTTAGGAAGCATCACTAGGAACAAAGCTAGTAGAGAAATTCCAGCTGAGTTATTTCAAATCTTCAAAGATGATGCTATTAAAGTTTTGCACTCAATATGATAGCAAATTTGGAAAACTCAGCAGTGGCCACCTGAGAAGGCAATGGCACCCCACTCCAGTACTCTTGCCTGGAAAATCCCATGGACGGAGGAGCCTGGTGGGCTGCAGTCCATGGGATTGCTACACAAGTCAGACATGACTGAAGCGACTTAGCAGCAGCAGCAGCAGCAGCAGCAGTGGCCACAGGACTGGAAAAGGTCAGTTTTCATTCCAATGCCAAAGAAAGGCAATGCCAAAGAATATTCAAACTAACATACAATTGTACTCATTTCACAAGGTAGCAAAGTAATTCTCAAAATTCTCCAAGCTAGGCTTCAACAGTACGTGAATTGAGAATTCAAGATGTTCAACCCAGATTTAGGAAAGGCAGAGGAACCAGAGGTCAAACTGCCAACATCGGTTGGATCATAGAAAAAGCAAGAGAATTCCAGAAAAACATCTACTTAATCTTCATTGACTATGCTAAAGTTTTTGACTGTGTGGATCACAACAAACCGCAGAAAATTCTTTAAGAGATGGGAATTCCAGACCACCTTACCTGCCTCCTGCGAAATCTGTATGCAGGTCAAGAAGCAACAGTTAGAACTGGACATGGAACAATGAACTTGTTTCAAATGAGGAAAGGAGTACATCAAGACTATATATTGTCACCCTGCTTATTTAACTTATATGAAGAGTACATCATATGAAATGCCAGGCTGGATGAAGCACAAGCTGGAATCAAGATTGCAGAGAGAAATATCAATACGCAGATATGGAAATGACACCAACCTTATGGTAGAAAGAGGAACTAAAGAGCCTCTTGATGAAAGTTAAAGAGAGTGAAAAATCTGGCTTAAAACTCAACATTCAAAAAACGAAGGTCATAGCATCCGGTCCCATCACTTTATGGTAAGTAGATGGGGAAACCATGGAGACAGTGAGAAATTATTTTCTTGGGCTCCAAAATCACTGCAGATGGTGACTGCAGCCATGAACCTAAAAGACGTTTGCTCCTTGGAAGAGAAGCTATGACCAACCTAGACAGCATATTAAAGAGCAGAGATATAACTTTACCAACAAAGGTCCATATATTCAAAGCTATGGTTTTTCCAGTAGTCATGTATGGATGTGAGAGTTGGACCATAAAGAAAGCTGAGCACTGAATAATTGGTGCTTTTCAACTGTGGTGTTGGAGAAGACTGTTGAGAGTCCATTGGACAGCACGGAGATCAAATCAGTCAATCCTAAAGGAAATCAGTCCTGAATATTCATTGGAAGGGCTGATGCTGAAGCTCCAATACTCTGGCCACCTGATTCGAAGAACTGACTCATTGGAAAAGACCATGATGCTGGCGAAGACTGAAGGCAGGAGGTGAAGGGGATGACGGAGGTTGAGATGGTTGGATGTCATCACTGACTTGATGGACATGAGTTTGAGCAAACTCCAGGAGTTGGTGATGGACAGGTGTGCTGCAGTCCATGGAGTCACCAAGAGTCAGGCACAACTGAGTGACTGAACTGAACTGAGAATAACCAACCCTCACCACCACTTAACAGAGAAGTGCACTTTGAGGGTGTTCACTCATCTAGAATCTAAAGAGTGTCCATTCAGTAATAGGGCTTAGTCCCTTGTGTGGGCCCTTATACATGGTGAAACACAAACTTTCGCCTGGTAAGGCTGGAATACTGCTTCAACCTAACAAATACATATGACAACCACCTATGTCCCAGGCACTGGAGCTGGGGAGAGAACATAATGGATCAGGGTGGGGAGAAGAAGAGCTGTTCAAATGGCCATCTTAGGAGGACTTTGGAATTTTAATTATGTAAAGCTCTCATTTCAAGAATGGCTCAAGGAGGCATACACTCATGGCAGGACTTAGATACGCGCCCACCCGATCCAGTTGAGCACTCTGAAAAAGGTATTCTCTGGATTGAAAGTTAGAGGCTCTAAGAAACATCCAGTCTAGTGATGCAGACCTTGATGTGTGTTTCAGGGAAAAAGAACAGAGAAAATCTGGAAGCAGAGTGGTTCTGCCATGAGGTAAATGACAACAGCAAGGGTTTATCAGAACATATATGATGGTGGGGATGCAGAAGGGACCAACAGCTGCCTGTCCAGTAGATTTCATTCAAATTATGAAATGATGGTCATAAGCCAATCATAGTTCATAGGTGTCTTTAACCTCATCTGCTGCATGATGTAGGTCTGCAAACATTTTCTTAAAATATAGAATTAGATGCCCACAGTAAAATTTAAAAATTTAAAAAATTTAAAATTTAAAATTTAAAAAAAATTTAAAAAAACCAGAAGGGAAAGAGACACGTGTACCCCAATGTTCATCGCAGCACTGTTTATAATAGCCAGGACATGGAAGCAACCTAGATGTCCATCAGCAGATGAATGGATAAGAAAGCTGTGGTACATATACACAATGGATTATTACTCAGCCATTAAAAAGAATACATTTGAATCAGTTCTAATGAGGTGGATGAAACTGGAGCCTATTATACAGAGTGAAGTAAGCCAGAAGGACAAACACCAATACAGTATACTAATGCATATATATGGAATTTAGAAAGATGGTAACGATAACCCTGTATACGAGACAGCAAAAGAGACACTGATGTATAGAACAGGCTTATGGACTCTGTGGGAGAGGGAGAGGGTGGCAAGATTTGGGAGAATGGCATTGAAACATGTGAAATGTCATGTATGAAACAAGATGCCGGTCCAGGTTCAATGCATGATGCTGGATGCTTGGGACTGGTGCACTGGGACGACCCAGAGGGAGGGTATGGGGAGGGAGGAGGGAGGAGGGTTCAGGATGGATTTTCTTTTAAAAATTTAGAAAAAAAAAAAAGAATTAAAAAGAAATATTTCCCATAAAAAAAAAATAAATAAATAAATTATATTTACAGTTAATTTTTAAAATAATTTAATTTGCATTACAGCAAACTTACATGACAATAACCAGCTGGGGCCTGCAGTGTTTATCTCTTAGAAAATGCATGTTCTCAGTTCCTCTGTGTGTGTCTGAGTTAAGTTGCTTCAGTCATGTCTGATTCTTTGCGACCCTATGGATGGCAGCCCACCAGGCTTCTCTGTCCATAGGATTCTCTAGGCAAGAATACTGGAATGGATTTCCATGTCCTCCTCCAGGGGATCTTTCCAACCCAGGGATTGAATCCACATCTTTTATGTCTCCTACATTGGCAAGCAGGTTCTTTACAACTAGGGCCACTTGGGAAGCCCCTCTCAGTTCCAAGATTTCCACAACTCCCAAATATGAACCGTGCTTTATGTTTTATCCCTGCCTATAATATAAAACATAAGGGGCAAAGATAAACCAAGGAAGATATATTCAATAGACTGAATGCCTGTGCCCTCCCCCAAATTCATATATTGAAATCCTACCCCTGCAATGAGATGGGGAGTGGAGCCTTTGGGAAGTAATTCAGTCATGCAGGTAGAGCCCTCGTGAATGATGTTAGTGCACTTATAAAAGAGACCACAGAGAGACCCTTTCCTCTCCCACCCTGTGCGATGTGTTCACGGCAAGGAGATGGCCACTGGAGAACCAGGAAGTCAGTCCTCACATGACATCAGATCAGCCAGCAACTTGATCTTAAACTTCCCAGCCTCCAGAACTTTGGGAAATCACTTCTGTTCCTTTTATAACACCTAGTTTCGGGTATCTTATTTTAGCCACCTGAACTAAGACAATATGTCTTTGGGGGAAAAAAGAAATTCTTATTTCCATAGCCACTGTAATAATTTGAAACCTGAGTTAGACAATGAGTTAGCAAGTATTTCTGTAGTTCTATTAATATATTTCTGCTCTCTGCATGATGCTAACAGGTTTAAGAAACACAAAACCCAATTTGAAATGGAGAATCTCTTTCTTCACTTGGAAAGGAGAATGAATATACTCATTTGGCAATCACACTAGAAACTGAACAAAATATCATGTTCAAGGACACGTAAGTAAGTGTTTTTTACAACAACAGCTTTCTGAAAATAAGCACTGTAAAATGAATACAGCAGCTGAGGAGTGAAAGCTTTTCGGGGGTAGGTCTCAACGAAAATGCCTCATTAATATCAGTTACATGTTCAAGAACAATGACCAAAAATCGCCAAGGAAACTACTATTTGGAATTTCTTTTCTTATTTGTAAGTTTCTTTCCTTCTGCTTTATGAAGAATAAGCATGTATTCATTCGCTCCACAAATATTTACTGATGTGCTGATTACACAACAGGCATTATTTGTCATCTCTGAGGGTAAGTACACAATTCAGTCCACATTCCTACTTTCAAGAAGCTTTTACTCAAGACAAAAACATAGATGAGAAAAGTCTGGCAAAGGCTTTAAAGAGGACTAAAAGGTTTAAGGTGGCAATGTTTTAAAGTAGAGTAAAATAAGGTAAGTGATTCAGGCTGATAGGGTTGTTTTGGAGGGCCTTTTTTTGAGAAGACATCTGAGTAGACAGCAGAGTCAAAATCAACCCTGAATATTCATTGGAAGGACTGACGCTGAAGCTGAAGCTCCAATACTCTGGCCACCTGATGCGACGAGCCGATCTGACTCTGGGAAAGATTGAAGGTAGAAGGAGAAGAGGGTGACAGATGATGAGACGGTTGGATGGCACCATCGATTCAATGGCTATGAGTCTGAGCAAACTCTGGGAGATAGTGAGGGACAGAGAAGCCTAGCGTGCTGCTATCCATGGGGTCGCAGAGTCAGACATGACTGAGTGACTAAACAACAACAAAGTGTCAGGGTAAGAATATTCTAGTCAAAAGGAACAACATTTGGGAAGTTCCCATGGCGAGAATGGCCAAGACCACCTGGCTGGACTGCAGTGAGTGACAGGGAATGTTAGTAGGTGCGAGCAGAAGGCAGCGACAAAGTCTTCCAGGATCCCGCAGGCTGCAAGGAACAGTTACATACAATTAGAAACCACAGGGGGCCCTCATCAAATGCATGACATGATCTGATCATGTTTCTAAAAGATGATTTCTTCTACACTGTGGAAGTCACAGTAGAAAGAGAGCCTGGAAACATGGCTATTGCATAAATCTGGGAGAAAAACAGAGAGAGTGGCTTGCACCAAGCACTGTGCGTATAGAAAGCAACAGTTGGCCCTGCGAAATATTTTGAGATAGAGCCAGTAGGATAGGTTATCTGATAGGCAAATGCATTTAGAGTTATCATCAAATAAATCTGTGCAATGTAATATGCTACTTGATTTTCTGTTTACATTCTATTTTCTGCTGGAGCACAGTAAAAACTTGGAGAAGGCATTGGGGCAGGAGCTGGTGGACAACGGAGGGATTGTTCAAATGCATCGACCTTTCATAATAATTAATTGTTACTCATGAAGCAAGAACCAAACACTAGGTCTCTCTTCTTCCTTTCTTTCCTTCCTTCCTTCCAGTGAAGCATTCAAGTATATTTAAAGAAATATATACAGCAATTTATATTTACTTATAGTCAGGTTTATGAATGAAATAATGCTTTTAAATACAAAAGTTCAATTTAACTCCACTGAAATTTTAAAGGAAAAACATGATTAGGTGATGTTTTGCAGCTTTCATCAGTACTCTTTACCTAGTTATTTCAGTAAAGAAGAATTTGAAAAAGAAATGAATGGCATCTCATGCCAACTGCTCTACATATTTAAGTTCTGAGCACCTGAGCATGAAAGTTGAAGTACTGAATAGATTGAGTATATTATGAATGGAGTTTAGTGTAACAATCAAATAAATTACATTCATGATATCCATAATCACTAGTCTGTGGCATGACAATTAGCTACAAATGATAAACAATTCTCATTAATTAATATGATCAGTTCTACGTTTACATAGCCATACAAAGTTTCTAACTTTTTTTTTAATTCTTCAATATCTCCTTGAGTTTCAGCTAAGTCTTTTCTACTCCATAACCACATATGTCATACAATAAACATTTGCTCTAATATGCTAACTGAATTAATATCAATATGTTTAATCAACTCTATGTTTATCTCTCTTCTCTTTTCTTTCCCCCTCTCTCTCTTTTTCACTCTTTGCTGTAATTTTCCCCACTCAGTACACCTTCCAGATCACAGATCACAGGTCTCAGACCAGACTTCTCCCAAATCACTAGCTTCTCCTCTGCTTCCAGATTGCTTCACCAGAAAAGTTCTTAATTATTCTCCTGCTCCCTGTTCCCTGATCAGAAAGTTTAGCTCCTGGGTATCAAAGAGCTCAAATGCTGACGTGGAAGGTTAGCAAAGGACAATGCAGCATGATACCCAACAAAGAACACAAGCCAGAGAGATGTTGAACTCAGCCTCTGGGAGCTGTGGGGAAAAGGGAATAGATGGGAGAGGATAAAGAGCTATTAAATGCTGAAAGTGTTGAAAGTGTTAATTGCTCAGTCTTGCCCAACTCTTTGCAACCTCATAGACTACAGCCCACAAGGCTCCTCTCTCCATGGAATTCTCCAGGCAAGAATACTGGAATGGGTGGCCATTCTCTTCTCCAGGCGATCTTCCCGACCCAGAGATAGAAACTGAGTCTCCTGCATTGCAGGCAAATTCTTTACTGTCTGAGCCACCAGGGAGCCCAAAGAGCTATCAAAGCCCTACCAACTCATGACTGTGATTCTCTGGCTATGGCTTAGAGAAGTAGATGATGCCAGATATGTGCTCTTAAATTCTTAAGAGCATCGTGATGGATTACAAAATACATCCATCTTGTGGATACACAGGACCTACGTAACATTCTAGTGCTGTACAGAGAGAGAAAGAAGAAGAGACAAGAAAGACTACTGGAGGGGAATAAACATAAGTTAGCTTTACACAAGAACATTTGAAATGCATTCTCTCTCTCCCATGTGAATTTCTTTTCATGTAATCTGGTTTTTCATGGATAAATATGGACACGTATGTTCAGTTTATCTGAAAGGGGTCATAATCAGGTCAAGAAAAAGTCCTAGTACTGTGTGAAACTTGATACATATTAGCTATAACATGCTTCCTAGATTAGGGCTTTGACCTTGAAGACAAAGAGCTAGAATAACTGAATCATGCAGACTTCTTGCTTTTTCTCATCAGTCAGGGTATTGACCCCTAAAGGCACTGAGGTACAGGGTGAAGGTGACTCTTAAGGTCTGAGATTCCATTCTGTTTTTGAGTGCAAGAAAACAAGCTCGGAGAGACAAAATACAAAACTTAGTAAAGGCTTCAGCATGAAAAGCTTTCTTTACTAGGTATAACCACCTCCAGTGTTGGCACTTGAATGATCATTTCTCAGGGTGATAAGTTGCTTCAGTGGTATCTGACTATGGACCATAGCCTGCCAGGCTCCTCTGTCCATGGGATTCTCCAGGCAAGAACACTGGAGGGGGTTGCTATGCCCTCCTCCGGGGGACCTTCCGACCTGGGCATCGAGCCTGCCTCTCTTAAGTCTCTGCATTGGCAGAGGGTTTGTAACCACTAGCGCCACCTGGGAAGGCTCCTCCCTTTGATGCCAGAACACAAGCACAGCTGGCTTGAATTTCTATGTTTACCAAACAAGAAAGGGAGTAAAAAAGGATATCTACATAGAGATTTCTTAATAATATAACCAATTTGTCAGGTTATTACAGAATTTAAAGAGTTTATCACAGTTCTTTAGAGTCAGCCATAATTCAGCAGGTTGCTCTCAATTCCAGCTGGTTTTCATTGCACAATACAATCAATGATATAATCATCAGATGTAAGTGACAGAGTTCACTTTTTTTTTAGGGAAAATCATCTGAAAATGGTGAAAATATTTCAAGTTCCTTTAGGAAGACATGTTGAAAATTTCCATAGTGATAATGTTATTAACACAATGAGAGTTTTGAAGCTTCCTGTAAAATTAGATTTAAAAAATTAAAATGTAAATTTCATTTAAGGCACATCTATCATCATAGGAGAAGGCAGTGGCACCCCACTCCAGTACTCTTGCCTGGAAAATCCCATGGATGGAGGAGCCTGGTAGGCTGCACTCCATGGGGTTGTGAAGAGTCAGACATGACTGAGCGACTTCACTTTCACTTTTCACTTTCATGCATTGAAGGAGGAAATGGCAACCCACTCCAGTGTTCTTGCCTGGAGAATCCCAGGGACAGCGGGGCCTGGTGGGCTGCCGTCTATGGGGCTGCACAGAGTTGGACACGACTGAAGTGACTTAGCAGCAGCAGCAGCAGCAGCAGCATCTCATCATACACATTTAAAGAAAAGTATTAAAAAGAAACACACTTTAATAGTACTCTATACAGTCAACATGTAAGGGAAAAACATAGACAACAAATAAAATTTCAGGGAAATTAGTGATGCATGCCTCCGAAATTATAGGGATTTAGTTTTAAAATCATTATTTAAGTGTAGATTCTTTTCAATTCCAAGAGAAATACTTTACTTTTCTCTACTCATCAACTAAATTCCTCATTAACCTAAAAGAACACAGCAACACTGTTGTACAGTTGATAACCCTCCCTTTTTATTATGCAAATAAGACTATACAGGTGGTTACAGATTTTGAAATAACTGTTACTAATTATACACTATTCTCCAATGCCATAATAAAAAGTGAATGAACTTGATACTGACATAAGGAAAATATGCAGTTTAAAGAAATGACATGGTATCTAAAACAGATGTTATCGTAAATTATAGTCTAATAATTTAAGGGTGAAATTGTGCTGAAGGCTCAGTCATCCATAATGGATTCCTTTATGACTTACCCAACAGGAATCAGGGTTAAACATTCTAAATATGGTTTAATCTGGCTTGAACTACATGTGATTAAAAGTTTCGATTTGACACAACCGGCTAATTATCTCTAAAATTCAACTGTGTAGAAATAGTTCATTTCCAAGGATTGCTCATGGCAACACAAGTCGTGAAAGTCTACACAAGGAGACAAAGGAAGGACGTGAATCACACATACTGAAACAGGATGTGCCAAACCAGGACAGTTTCCAAGCTGAAAACAGGCAGACTCGTGGAAACAGCAAAAACCAAAATGTGCATATATACAGTCACACAATCACTGTGGTAAAAGCTGGGGGGGTGGGGCGCGGGGTGGAGTGCCTAACCCTGAGAGGAGCTGAGAGAGCCATTTAGCCTGGGCCTCAGTTCAGTTCAGTTGCTCAGTCGTGTCCGATTCTTTGCAACCCCATGAACCGCAGCACGCCAGGCCTCCCTGTCCATCACCAACTCCCGGAGTCCACCCAAACCCATGTCCGTTGAGTCGGTGATGCCATCCAACCATCTCATCTTCTGTCATCCCCTTCTCCAACAGAAGAGGGTATTTTAGCAAAGTAACTATTTTATCAAATATAAGCAGTTATACTGACCCAGGATAAAATAAGTGAGGAAGAAAGAAGCTAGAGTTCAATGAGAGTACTTGATTATCTTAAGCGTTATCAATATCTTCAATTAATGAAACACCATTATTTTACCCATTCTTTATAACTGTGCAAATATTGAAAACATGGTTCATAAATCTTGAGGTTTCCACATACAAAATTTATATATGCATGTGCCTATGTGTGTGATGTGACAGTTTCAAAAACACGTTTGACATTGCTCTTATTCCTTAAATATCAGGGTGGCAGAAATATAAACATAATAAACTCCAAGATACTAAAGCAAAGTTCTGTCCAAATCTTGAAATATGACCTAAGTTTAAGAGTTCAGTGAAAGAGTTTTGAAGATACAGGTATGGTAAATAACCCAGTTCAGTTCAGTCGCTCAGCCATGCCCAACTCTTTGTGACCCCATGGACTGCAGCATGCCAGGCTTCCCTGTCCATCACCAACTCCCGGAGCTTACTCAAACTCATGTCCGTCAAGTCAGTGATGCCATCCAACCATCTCATCCTCTGTCACCCCCTTCTCCTCCTGCCTTCAATCTTCCCCAGCATCACGGGCTTTTCCAGTGAGTCAGTTCTTCGCATCAGGTGGCCAAAGTATTAGAGTTTCAACCTCAGCATCAGTCCTTCCAGTGAATATTCAGGACTGATTTCCTTTAGGACTGACTGGTTTGATCTTGTAGTCCACGGGACTCTGATAATAACCCAGAGAAGTTGCTATTTACTGCACTGTATCTACATAAACACCAATTCCAAGTGATTGCTTCATAGTTTCTCTTTATCCAGAAGTAAATGTCTTATTAATCAAGAGCCTAATTTCTCAGGTTTTATGTCTTTCCTTATCAAAGTCTTTGCTACTGAGACTGAGTGGATCTGGCATAGGCATATGCTTCTTTATTAGGTATCTGTAAGAGTAGGGCATAGGATAAGACTACAGCAATAGCCCAAAGGAGACTTGTGAGTAAGGCTTTATGATGATGAAGATATGACTCTAGACAACTGTCCTGGGAAATAAGAGACCAAATCGTAAGGTTACTGGTGGGGAGACGGCACCAAAATGATAGCATGGGGACTCAAGGAGAAGGCTGGGGGTAATCTTGAGGTCAAAAGACAAGGTCTAAAGTCTAATTAGGAGTTAAAATGGGAATCTCATAATTCTCACAGTTCAAGCTACAGTGTCTACCATTCTGGAAGTGATTTAATTCAAAATCCTACCATGGTGAGGATGAACTGGAATGGAGATGGGATGTTAAGGCTGCTTGCATCAGAAACTGGGGAAAATGCACCCCATAAGTGAAGAGCTAGAAGAATGCACAAGTGTGGGAAAACAAGAAAGGACTGATGCTTGGTTTTGTTTTGTTTTTTGCTTTAGGCCTAGCAAATTTTGAAAGGAACTGGAATTATCCCATAGGACCACACAAAGAACTTCAAAGAATCCCTTTGAAATCAATTAGTGCATACAAATATTTATCTAAGAAGTCACTCAAAGATATTTGACAGGTAAATACTTAAATTCAATGATTCAAATAACACAGCCCTGTGAACAGAGTATTTGTTTGTTTGTTTGTTTTAAACTCTTACAACACTAAGCATTTGATAAATGTATGAAAATGGTATTATCAAGCTAGAGTGTTATGACATCCATAAAGCATAACCAAATTATTCTTCCAGCTATTTAATTCAAGTGCACTGGAATAACCAATGAAGCTAAGTTATATTAGTCTAATTTTCAATGAGGTGGAGATAATTATTAAAGTCACATTGATTCTTTTCATGGGGAAAAACTAATAGCTATAATATGCCCACTTTGAGTGATACCCATTCCATATATTTTATGCTGAAACCTTCCCTACAACCCAATTAAGGTGGGCATTATTTCCATTTTACAGATTAGAACACTAAGAATGAGCTAAGGATGGAGTTAAGAATTAGGCCCAATATATACACAAAGCAATGGAAATCAGAATGTCCTAGAGATATCAGCAATGCCAGGTTCACTGCAGCATTATTTATGAGTGTGCGTATGTGTGCATGCATGTGTATGCTTGTGTAATAGGCAAGATATAGAAACAGCTGTAATATGTCATTGTATTATATATATATATACACACACTCTCATATATATAGTACTCGGTACAGAAACAACCTAAGTGTCTATCAATGGATGAGTGAATAAAGATGTGATCAGATCAGATCAGTGGCTCAGTCGTGTCCAACTCTTTGTGACCCCATGAATCGCAGCATGCCAGGCCTCCCTGTCCATCTCCAACTCCCGGAGTTCACTCAGATGCACGTCCATCGAGTCAGTGATGCCATCCAGCCATCTCATCCTCTGTCGTCCCCTTCTCCTCCTGCCCCCAATCCCTCCCAGCAGCAGAGTCTTTTCCAATAAGTCAACTCTTCGCATGAGGTGGCCAAAGTCCTGGAGCTTCAGCTTTAGAATCATTCCTTCCAAAGAAATCCCAGGGCTGATCTCCTTCAGAATGGACTGGTTGGATCTCATTGCAGTCCAAGGGACTCTCAAGAGTCTTCTCCAACACCACAGTTCAAAAGCATCAATTCTTCGGCACTCAGCCTTCTTCACAGTCCAACTCTCACATCCACACATGACCACAGGAAAAACCATAGCCTTGACTAGACAGACTTTTGTTGGCAAAGTAATGTCTCTGCTTTTGAATATGCTATCTAGGTTAGACATAACTTTCCTTCCAAGGAGTAAGTGTCTTTTAATTTCATGGCTGCAGTCACCATCTGCAGTGATTTTGGACCCCCAAAAAATAAAGTCTGACACTGTTTCCACTGTTTCCCTATCTATTTCCCATGAAGTGATGGGACCAGATGCCATGATCTTCGTTTTCTGAATGTTGAGCTTTAAGCCAACTTTTTCACACTCCATTTTCACTTTCATCAAGAGGCTTTTTAGTTCCTCTTCACTTTCTGCCATAAGGGTGGTGTCATCTGCATAGCTGAGGTTATTGATATTTCTCCCTGCAATCTTGATTCCAGCTTGTGTTTCTTCCAGTCCAGCGTTTCTCATGATGTACTCTGCATATAAGTTAAATAAGCAGGGTGACAATATACAGCCTTGATGTACTCCTTTTCCTATTTGGAACCAGTCTGTTGTTTCATGTCCAGTTCTACCTGTTGCTTCCTGACCTGCATACAGATTTCTCAAGAGGCAGATCATGTGGTCTGGTATTCCCATCTCTTTCAGAATTTCCCACAGTTTATTGTGATCCACACAGTCAAAGGCTTTGGCATAGTCAATAAAGCAGAAATAGATGTTTTTTCTGGAACTCTCTTGCTTTTTCCATGATCCAGTGGATGTTGGCAATTTGATCTCTGGTTCCTCTGCCTTTTCTAAAACCAGCTTGCACATCAGGAAGTTCACGGTTCACATATTGCTGAAGCCTGGCTTGGAGAATTTTGAGCATTACTTTACTAGCTTGTGAGATGAGTGCAATTGTGAGGCAGTTTGAGCATTCTTTGGCATTGCCTTCTTTGGGATTGGAATGAAAACTGACCTTTTCCAGTCCTGTGGCCACTGCTGAGTTTTCCAAATTTGCTGGCATATTGAGTGCAGCTCTTTCCCAGCATCATCGTTCAGGATTTGAAATAGCTCAACTGGAATTCCATCACCTCCACTAGCTTTATTCATAGTGATGCTTTCTAAGGCTCTCTTGACTTCACATTCCAGGATGTCTGGCTCTAGGTCAGTGATCATACCATCGTGATTATCTGGGTCGTGAAGATCTTTTTTGTACAGTTCTTCTGTGTATTCTTGCCACCTCTTCTTAATATCTTCTGCTTCTGTTAGGTCCATACCATTTCTGTCCTTTATCGAGCCCATCTTTGCATAAAATGTTCCTTTGGTATCTCTAATTTTCTTGAAGAGATCTCTAGTCTTTCCCATTCTATTGTTTTCCTCTATTTCTTTGCATTGATCACTGAGGAAGGCTTTCTTATCTCTTCTTGCTATTCTTTGGAACTCTGCATTCAGATGCTTATATCTTTCCTTTTCTCCTTTGCTTTTCACTTCTCTTCTTTTCACAGCTATTTGTACGGCCTCCTCAGACAGCCATTTTGCTTTTTTGCATTTCATTTCCATGGGGATGGTCTTGATCCCTGTCTCCTGTACAATGTCACGAACCTCAGTTAAATGCTGTATAATCTCTTTAATTTGTGGAATCTGAAAAATTCAAACTCAGAGTAGCAGAGTCATGGTTACTCAGGGTGTGGAAGTAGAGGTGGGAAATAGGGACATGCTGGTCAAAGTGTGCAAATTTTTAGTTATAAGATTAACCAGTTCTCAGTATCTAATACATATCATAGTGATTATAACTAGTAATACTGTAAGACAGTACATTTTAAATGTTTTCACCACACACACACAAAAAAGAAATAGTAACTATGTGACAGGATGGAAGTATTAGCTAGTGTTATGGTGTCATTCTGCCATATATAAATGTATCAAATCAAGACTTTTAGTGAAAGTCACTCAGTTGTGTCCTACTCTTTGTGACCCCATGGACTATACAGTCCATGGAATTCTCTAGGCCAGAATACCGGAGTGGGTAGCCTTTCCCTTCTCCAGGGGATCTTCCCAACCCAGAGATTGAACCCAGGTCTTCCGCATTGCAGGTGGATTCTTTACCAACTGAGCTACCAGGAAAAAAGCCCCTTTAACACCTTAAACTCACATAATGTTACACATCGATTATATCTCAGTAAAGCTGGGGGGAAAAGAATTGAACACATACTATCTACTTCAAAGCATGTCTCCTTCCACAAGGGGACAAATAAGAATCACTTTGAGAAGAACACTAGGATTCTTAAAGATAGTTTTATTATACCTTTGCATCAATATTTTTCTTGAAGGGCTCAAAAAGTAATGCAAGTCATAAGAAATACCTTTTAAAACACTTTTTTACTATTTTGGGTGAAAGCAAGTGGTATGTATCTGTCCCAATTTACAAGGATTTGAGGAAAGAATAATAGGCATATTCAATAGGTGATAAGCACCTTAGAAAATCTAGCTGCATCATGCACACTTACTAATTATAGCTCAGGGATAACTCAGGGCTCTTTATAAGCCCAGTGGTTGTCAACCTGTTACAATAGTTTGTCAACTGCACTTCTTTCCAACCATCCCTGATGGAAACATGTAATTACTAAAACTACCAAAGTAAATGCATTTGAATTAAAGCAAACCACATTGTAAACTTTATGGCCGTAAATTCTGTAAGGGACTGAATAACATGAAATGACTGGGCTGCTTTAAGAGAGAAAGAAAGAGCTTTTATAACATAGCAGCTAAAACCTAACAATGGTTTAGTAAGAGTATTTGACTCAATTCTCCATTGTTATGTAAATAAGCATACCTGTAGGAATGAACACAGTCGTGGTTACAGTGAAGTCTTAAATAAAAAGCAGGGCCTTTTAAAACACACACCAAATGTTCTGAACCTACTGAGAAAGTTTGTTAATCTAAACCATGGCCCATAGGATAATATTTAAGAAGCCAGTCTTTTTCTACGATGACAAATCACACTTGAAAATTGCCTTCACAGTCACAAAACCCTCGAGCTAGGCAAGACCCTGAGCTGTCCTTCAGCTTCAGCCAACAAAAATATCAGCAATAAGTATGGCTAACAATCCACCTGCAGCATAGGCTAAACGATGGCAAATAAGGCATTCATGCAAAAAATTAACACATGGCAGAAAATAATACTGAGCTCCAGGGCAAAATTCATTCTTGTGTCACAGTGAAAAATCAAAGAATATATCTTAGACTATGAAATCCCTAAACAGTATCTCATTAGTATAATTCAGAACTTTACTCCAGGGACACATACTTTTACAATACTTATTTTAATCTTATTTTATCATGCTCTTAAAGGAATTCTTCTTTCTCTAGAACTATATGCAGGAAAACACTCATCACTGGTTTTGAATTAGTTATTAAATCTTTGTGATAAAATGTACTTTTCTATTTATATTAGTCATTATTTTGGCAACTCCTATTGCACTGATTTAGGGTAAATGAACAATCTATTCCAATATGCTCGGGTTTTTTGTTTCAATTCTTAAACAGAAAAATTATTTCTCATTTGCTAATCAGTAACATATTTCAGACTATGAGGCCACCAGGGACAGCTCTTGTAAGGACTTCTCAGTAATATGTAAAAAGATAAAAGGATCTAATTTTATACACACACACACACACACACACACACACACACACGTAAAATGATGACCTTAGCAAAAGTCGACTATTGTACAGTACTATATCTTGTTCTGATACTTTGAGGCTGGACCACAGCATAAGGTGTGAAGTTAATCTGAAGCTGAACCTGAGGACAGACTCTGCAAAGAAGTCCTTGGGGAGAGAATGGGTATCCAGCAACATCTCATGGATCTGTGTCTAAAATTTGACAGCAGAAAGAGAAATCACAAGAGACTATTTCCGTTCCTTATCCAGACACCCTTCTGAACTTTGAAGCAGAATAAGAAACATCTGGAGATGTTGATCCCAGAACTGAGGTAACAGCAGGGCAGATTACACAAACATTCTGCTTAAAACTACTGCACTAATTTTAATAGTAGACTCTGAAATGCCTTCCAAAGAAACTATATATGTATATATAAATTTGATCCATGTAGTGCACAGCTTATGTGAATGCTTTTTTGTACCTTAAGTGCTTTTGCATGATTTCAGTCAATAATGGCTAGCCTGGCAGATGAAACTATAACTTTCAGCCCATGAGGATCAGGCTAACACTCTCAGCCAATAGGGCTCTACAACTTTATCCTGGAGAGGGACATGTTCTTCAGTGTATTTCTCCTGCTACTGTGTCTCTTTCTGTCATTTATTTCATGTTCTGAGACGCAATTTGGACCCATAATGATGGACAAAAATAGGCTATATCTGCTAGCAGAAAATAAAGAAAGTGCATAGCACTGGTTGTCAACATGCCTGTGTTAAGATGGCTCAATTCTCCTTCCAGAAAATAGCTGAGGACAATTAGGTAAAGATATTCAGGAAGTTCAGGACTGGTGAACGTCTCCTGGGATTATGAAAGGCACCAATGACGTACTGGAGCTACAAGTCGGGGTCAATGCTTATGCGGACAGTTGCTGGAAGAAACAGGGGCTGGAGGAATCCTGACTTGAGTAACCCCAGAAAATCAAAGAGAACAGCGAAACTGGACATCTGGAATGAATCTTCATAGAAACTAAGCCAGACTTTTCCAACTTATAGTCCTGACCTAGTCTTGGATCATGACATCAATTTCGTGAATCAACATTTTTCCTGCATATGATAATAAAATTGAATAAGATAAAAGTATCATAGTGCTTCATTCACAGTCCACTATTAACCATACAATTCTTGCTTTATTTCTAATTTATGTCTTGTTCTATATAAAGCCTAACCATGGGTCACATTTTCAAATATATGAAAGCCAATAACCTATGCACAAACCACCACAAGTAGTGCTGAGTTAGCATCTTCATTTTGTGGAATGCACTCCCCACAGAAAATTGCTATGAGGATACAGAAATGGCCCTCTGGTGTCACAAATCTCAGCTTGACAAGAGTGCAGGGTAAGGAGTGTGCATTAATATTATCTATCCCCTGTTGGACAATAGGTATCTGTGTGTTAAGAGCCACCAAGACCACCATCACCAGTCTTCTCAAATAACTATCTCTGGTCTCTGGTTTAATTTCCTGATCGACACTTTACAACTTCATCAAAACTGGAGAATTTTCTAGACTCCAAACTCTCTTGGTCTGAACCTTACCAGTCTGCCTAGATCCACCCAGACTCTTCAACCCATCACCTAGACACTTTTGCTTAAATTTTCAAGTTTGCCAGGTTTTCTGCTCTGAAAATGAACTATTTAGCCACAAGGCTCATGTGACATTCTAGAACCATTGCCTGCTTCTTGTAACCTACTTCTGCTTTATCCTAGCCACCAGAATTTTGTTTTCTGATAGACAAGGCTGGACTTTGCTATATTCTTTGGATATTCTAGGCAGATTGATAACTATGAAACAAAGCAGGGTCCTATCAGACCCTCTAGGTACAAGAGCCCCTCTGTGTCCCATTTCTTGTTTATAGAAAAAGGCTTTAGTCTCCTAGGCGTTCCCTGAGTTCCAGAGAGCAGGCACAAGCAATTCCTAACTACAGAAGTGAGGGTCAGCAGAAACAAAGGAAAAACTATTAAATGAGAAAACTAATGACAATAATTAAGCTATGAATCAGAGTCCTAGTTTCTCCTCAAAGGATAACAACATGATGGATATCCTTGAGCTGTTCTTCTTGAACTAAGACCAACTCCCTTCCATCCAGATGGAGGATGGAAACTATATGCTTTACCCGAGCACTAGACCCCAGACTGGCTGGAAGGAGAAGATTGATGATGTAGATTCCTGAAATACCACTGCTACCTCACCACCAATCAGAAGAAAGTCATGAATCCTGCACCCCTCAGTCTCAAATGCTGGCTTTAAAAACACTCCCCTGAAAACCAACTAGGGAGTCAGTGTCTTTAAAGCATGAGCTGCCTGTACTGTAAGCAGATAGGGTAAGGGGGGTTTCCCTAGAGAAAGAGAACAAGGCATGGTTTTCTTGACATAAGAAAAGTCACTTTGGGCCTTAGCCATTTTGTGATCTAGGCCTGGCCACAATGCTTGCTGTGGATGATGTTGCAATAATCAGTGATCTTAAAGGAAATGAGAGAAGGCAGGGACTAAGGAAAACTAGTCAAGAAACAATAGTTCATCAATAAAACAGAGTCTGAGCTCCTTCTCAAGGGATATATATAAAACACTCTTACATAGTCTTTGAATTCCGCAGGAACTAAGGCCCCCCAACCCGAAACCGTTCACCTCAGATTGGGACTTGAACTCATGTGCTGGGATTCAAACCTGGCCAAAACTCTGCTTGGGACTTGAACCCACATGGCCAGGACTTGAAGCCAGCCAAAACCCACTGTCTTACAACTGAGATCACACACTTCATTTCAGAACCCAATGGAGCTCAGGTTCTTGAAGAATTCAGTGAGAGACAAAGTGATAGGTAAGAGGTGGGTTTACTTAGAGAGACACGCACTCCACACACAGAGTGTAGGCCATGGCAGAAGGCAAGAGCAGCCTTGGGAGAAACACACTCCAAAGACAAGTCTGGGCCACTGCACAGGGTGTGCAGCCTCCGAATGTGGTACAGTTAGTTTTTGCGGGCTGGGTAAGCTCATAGGCTAATGAGTGGGGGCATTATTCTATTTTGGGGAAGAGGCAGAGATTTCCAGGAGTTGGGCCACCATCCACTTTTCGGTCCTTTGGGCAGCCTTGGAACTGTCATGGCATCTCTGGGTGCATCACTTAGCTTACTGCTGTATTGTTTTTTGGTCATTAAGTCCTGTCCAATCTTTCTGACCCCATGGACTGCAGCACGCCAGGCTTCTCTGTCCTTCACTGTCTCCCTGAGTTTGCTCAAACTCATGTCCATTGAGTCAGTGATGCCATCAACCATCTCATCCTCCGTCACTTCCTTCTCCTCCTACCCTCAATCTTTCTCAGCATCAGGGTTTTTTCCAATGAGTTGGCTCTTTGCATCAGGTGGCCAAAGTATTGGAGCTTCAGCTTCAGGTGATGTGTTATAATGAGCTTATACTGAGGATCAGGGTCTAGGAGAAGTTGGTTTGTCTGCCATCTTGGGCCTAATTGATTTTAATCAGTTTATGTTGTGTCCTCGGGCTATGTCATTCTTTCAAAGGTTGTACTTTGCCCCCCTTCCCTCCTGTTTCACAGCCAGGGGGAGGATGGGATGATGATGTAGACCCTGTGACTTCAATCAACTAAAGCTTGGATTCTGTTGACCTTTCCTTCAATTTTATGCTGAATTCTCCTCTGCTCAAGCCCCTTCGTGAATACGCATGTATCCTTAGCTTAAAACTTCCCCAATTTTGCTGTTCCAGGAGACATTGCTTTTGGAAAGATCTCTGGTGTTCTCTATGCTTGCTGCAAGTAATAAATCCTTCCTTCTCCCCACTTCTGGCTTGACTGTAATGCTGAGCCGAGCATGGTCCTGTGTGGTTCCTGGGCATGGAGGCCTTTTTTGTCCTCCATTTCTTGTAGGCAAGACTCCAGCCTCCAAACCTTCTCTGAGTTCCTAAGGGCAGAACAGTTGGTAATCAAGAGAGGAGCAGCCAGGAAACCACTTGAGGCAAGATTAAAGGGGTCAGAGAGGCTCATCAAGATTAGAAGACCAGACCACCACCACCAGAACCTGATTTAAACAACTTTCATGATTTTCCATGAGCCTATAGATCAACCTTTTCTCTCCCTTACTTGCTATCAGGTATAATCTGCAATAGTTAGTAAATGCAGGTCATCCCCTGAGACTGCCTTAGAAAAGGAGTTATATTCTATAAGACCTGCCCTTGTAAATGAGTTCTGGTTTTATGGCAACTGCAGATGGTTTCATCTCTGGACATTTGACTGAGAAATTGTAAGGGCAATCATAGTGAAGCACAGAGTGCTCAAAGAAACTTTTCAAAAATCAAAACAATCTTCGGGGTGTGCTCTCATGTCATTTGCCCTTTCCTTTTTATCTCTTCGCCTAGTATTGGAAGTAAGCTTATTCAATTCTAAGCCATGCAATTTTAGTTAGGAATGCTTTCAGCTATAAGCAATAGAAAACCCAGTTAACTGTAGTTTAAACCAGTAAGAGTTTATTTTTCTCACAAAAGAAGACTAAATGGATATAGTTGGTGGCTGTTATTAGTTCAGCAATTCAAAAATAACAGGGCTAAGATATTTGGGGTTTTCAAGAAGCTCTGTGCGTCAAACCCATGCTTAAGACACTATACAGGGAAGCAGAAATGACAGTTTTGGCCATATCTGACCCCTTTCATCTAGAAAACAAACACTCCTTGAGAAAGCCTTTCAGCAGCCAGACTGGGTCACATGACACCTGTGGCTGCAAATAAGGCTGTACAAATTAGGTGAAAAAAAATTGTCAACATTAACTGAAACAGATAATAATCCATTGTGCGTGTTGGGCACATTAACACCCAAAACAAACTGGATTCAAGTAAGGACAAAGAAAATGGAAATGAGTATCAAGTTAGCAACTCACAGTTTATCACCTAAAGCTACCACCAACTATGAGTCAACAGGTCAAAGGGATGTAGTTTTTTTTTTTTTTGGCCCATATTTATGAATACTTGAGTCTTTATTATGTACAATATAAGAACTGCCAAACATTTCTCAGTCCTTGGGTGGTGACTGACCAATTTTTAGGAAATAGCATCCTTATTTTCATACGCAATAGTATATTCTTAATGGTTTTATTATATAAACTGGAACAATTAATTTTCCAAGAATTGTCAAAATCTCAGATTTTAAAAGGAAGGGTAAATAGAAGAGTAAATGAACATGTAGCTTGGGAATATATAGATTCAAGATCTAACTGCACCTCTTATCAACAAGGAAATCCTGGATGAGTCAAAACCTTTTCTGGAAATCAAAACAGTTCCAAAGAGAGTTAAGTTGAATCTAATGATGAATTTCCTCTAGTTCATAGTATAATTTCTAGAATAGTTTAGGGGGTGATGGGACCAGATAGGGCGGGGACCAGACACAGGGCTTCTCAGTAGTCATTATATTAAAACATTCTTATTGAAAAATCAGTGTAACACACATCTCCAAGAACCCAGCATCAGAAGAGCAAAGTCCTCTGTGGCAGTAATAATGGTGGTGCTGGTGGTCTGTTGCTCCTTGATATCAAGAACTGCCTATTTTTATTTTTTTCACTACTAAATCACTATCCTCTTTCTTTATTTATTTTAATGAATTTTATTGGCTACTTTTCTGCGGGGGTAATAGTAAATTGTGGTCACTGAGATTCTCTAGAACTAACTGGGATCCAGTCTCCAGATTCTAGGATGATAAAAGAGGGCCCATTTTTAATAAGCAGATATTTCAGAAAACTGGTGAATCAAAGAGTCATTTTTTCCATAACAGTATTAAAGACCATGTTCTATAAAGTCAATTCATTTTGTTCCTGTCATTGCTCACTGGCGCATAGCTCATTAAATTTTAGATTCAATTAGAGGTAAATCATAAAATTTATCACCACACAAATAACAATATTTTAGCATAATTAGCCCCAACACCAGAAGTCTTGTTTAATTTCTGCCAAAATTAGCCAAGTTATTTCACTAGGCTGTAGTCTGATTGTTTGTGTTCATGTCCTTCTATTTTCACACACTGGAACCGTAACCTCCATGGTGTTAGAAGGTGAGACCTTCAGGAGTGAACAGATCATGAGGGTTGAGCTCTCATGAATGGGATCAGTTCTCTTATAAAAGCTAACTTGTCCCTTTACCATGTGAGGATACACACAAAAAAGTGCTGACTGGACCAGGAAGAGGGTCTTTACCAGAAAGGGACCATGCTGGCATAGATCTTAGATTCTCAAGCCTCTATAGAACTGAGAGAAATACATTTCTGTTGTTTATAAGCCACCTAGGTTGTGGCATTTTATTATGGCAACCCTAAAAGACCAAGGCAGACTGTAAATCATGTCTTCTTTTAAACACCAAAGATATTATCTTTATTATATTCTCTTATTTTGTAACTTCTTTAAATAACAGCATATTGTAGATAGCCAACTTTTTTCTTTCTGTCAGCATTTTATTTTAGGGTTCATTTCTTTCTCTGACATCTTTTCATCACCACTGCAGATATTTCCATATGGAAATTTTATTTTCCTTTAGATTTCTGTTCTTAAAATGTTTTATGCATTTATTTTGTTCTACATCTCCATAGATAAAAGCAATAATAGAAGTAATTAATGTTTTGCTATTTTACTCTGAGTTTATGCAGAGTAGTCATTTGATTATCAAATCCATCCAGGATCTGCAATTAGAGTCAGTTCTACAGCTGCTCTCTTCTCTTTTCCTATAATGCATGTTCTTTTCTTTGAAACTGTTGTTTTCCAGTGTAGGTGATGTACAATACTCAGAATGCATCTTCAAAATAAATGTGGCTTCCCTTTCTATCTTCAAGGCCAACATGGGGAGAAACTCTATTGAGCTTTTCAGAATTAAAATGGTGCTTTTAGTGCCTATATTTTTTTGTGTGTGATAGTGAATGCAGGCAGCAGCTTTGTCAGTTTGGTTGTCACTGTCACACTGGGCTTTCCAGATGTTCAAATGTAAAAATGTCATAAAATGCCACCGCAAGGATGTATTTCTTTTTTTCCTTTTCTTGTCTATTTTCCCCCATAAAGAAAGGACGAACCAAAGCAGAGCCACAGCTAGGATGACTGTCCATCATTCTCCCTAAATGGCCTAAAAGAAAAAGCACAAAGAGCCTCCAGGGTTCTTTTGGTGATTATAAATGTAGCACAACTTACATAATTGGACAATTAAATTTAATATTTGAATTAGAAGCAAATCCTGCATTAACTCTGCTAGAACTCAGAGATATTTTATTTATATGATTAACTGAAATTAGATAAATGATAGATAAAAATATAACTTATTTTCCTAAATTTGATATAGTATTAGAATATATTGTCTTTAAAGAAAAACCAACACCTCTAGTCTAAATAGCATGTAGTAAAATTTTTCCTTTAGGACTAAAGTTTAACAAAAAAAGCTACTCATACACTTACACAATCATAGAAATATAAAGTAACTTTTTAAACTGGAAGGAGGCCTTAGGCATTAATTAAATATGCTGATAATTTATTTAAAAAGTGAGATGGCTTTAATTAATTTATCATAAGACTACCACATGTATGGATATATGTGTGTTTGCTTGAAAGTACATTCCTTACTTTTCAAATTCACTTTATAACACATTGGCTTTGATAGTATTTACAGAAACTGTAAGAGAACCACTTGGAGACAGCTTCATAAGCTCTCACTTATTCCCCAGGGAAAACATTACTGCATACTTTCACTCTATATCATTTTATAAGGTTCCTTCTGGCTACTAATTTTCAGCTAAAAACCAAGAAAGACAAAAGAAACTATTCCAATTGTATCTATTTTTTCTGGCTTCAAATCAAGTGTACAGAAACAAGCTTCATAAAGTCATCTTTTTAATTCATTAAGAAGAGCTTCTTTATTTTGTTTGAAAATTCTGTCTTTTTAGGAAAACTACTCAAATGTCATGCATGGAGGGGGAATCACTGTAGAAAACAGATTCAACAACTCTTGTAGATATTTGTGACAGCACAGGTAAAGTATCCCATTTCAGATGAGTTTCAATGATTTTATTTAAATTCCAAAAAAATAATGTTTAAAGTGCTGTTATGGCAACTGACAAAAGTTAATTATGAGTAAAAAAATCCCTTTCGGAAAAGTACTTCAGTCCCATCAAGTTTAGAAACAGAAGAAGCTACCTTATTTGTTAGAGTTATTTATTCTTGAAGATTTTATAGGAACAATTGTAATTCTTAGACCCTAGCATGACCATTTTAAACCTCAAAACAAGACCAGGTGCTCAGGACACATTGACTCTAGTGAGAAAAAAAGAACGTGTACATAAAAGGATAAGTAATGGCCCTGTAGACGACTGCACATAAAGCAAATGGCCTAGAACATAAGACCTATAAAAACGGAGGAAAAGGTGGGCTCACCATGGGCTGGAGCAGTGGAGGAAGATTTTTATAGAGAAGTTAGGCTTCGATATGTGTTTAAGGAAAACAATGGTACAATCCTCATGAGTAGTGAGGAGAAAGTGAGCACTGAAATTGGGGATAACGGTGAGAGCAATCCAGGGTAAGCCAAAACAGGAACTATAAACTGGAGACATCAAACAATCTTACCACATCACAGACAAGGGGTCTAAGTAGGGAGCTGTGTGATAAAATTAAGGAGTTGATTATAAACATCTTTCAGTGATCACCTGAGAGAACAGGAACTTTTATTCAGTTCACAAAATCAGTTGTTGTCATTAATTTCAAATACACATGTCTAGAACCCACTCTAGACACTCTGATTCCCAGAGGTTGGGATTAGAGACTACTTTTTAAAATTCTTAATTATTTTTTTTTTTGGAATATATTTGATTTGCAATGTTGTGTTAGTTTCTGCTGTACAGCAAAGTCAGTCAGCTATACATATACATATATCTACTCTTTTTTACATTCTACTCCCAAATAAGTCATTACAGAGTAAGGAGTACTTTTCTGTGCTATTTAGTATGTTCTTATAGTTATCTAGTCTATACGTATGCTTCTCTGATAACTCAGTAAAGAATCTGCCTACAATGCAGGAGACACTAGATCGATTCTTGGGGTGGGAAGATCTGCTGGAGAAGGGATAGGCTACCCACTCCAGTATTCTTGGGCTTCCCAGGTGGCTCAGCTGGTAAAGAATCCAGCTGCAATGTAGGAGACCCAGGTTCGACACCTGGGTTGGGAAGATCCCCTGGACAAGACAAGGGAAAGGCTATTCACTGAGTCTACACATGCTCAGCTGTTTCAGTTCAGTTCAGTCACTCAGTCATGTCCGACTCTGCAATCCCATGCACTGCAGCATGCCAGGGTTCCCAGTCCATCACCAACTCCTAGAGTTTACTCAAACACATGTCCAAGTTGGTGATGCCATCCCACCATCTCACCCTCTGATATTCCCTTCTCCTCCTGCCTTCAATCCTTCCCAGGATCAGGGTCTTTTTCAATGAGTCAGTTCTTCACATCAGGTGACCAAAATATTGGAGTTTCAGCTTCAACATTTGTCCTTCCAATGAATATTCAGGACTGATTTCCTTTAGAATGGACTGGTTGGATCTCCTTGCAGTCCAATAGTCTTCGCCAACATCACAGTTCAAAAGCATCAATTCTTCAGCGCCAAGCTTTCTTTATAGTCCAACTCTCACATCCATACATGACTACTGGAAAAACCATAGCTTTGAATAGACAGACCTTTGTTGGCAAAGCAATGTTTCTGCTTTTGAATATGCTGTCTAGATTTGTCATAGATTTTCTTCCAAGGAGTAACTGTCTTTTAATTTGATGGCTGCCATTACCATCTTCAGTGATTTTGGAGACAATAAAGTATCTCACTGTTTCCATTGTTTCCCCATCTATTTGTCATGAAGTTGTTAGACTGGATGCCATGATCTTGGTTTTCTGAATGTTGCATTTTAAGTCAACATTTCACTCTCCTCTTTCACTTTCATCAAGAGGCTCTTTAGTTCTTCTTCACTTTCTGCCATAAGGGTGGTGTCATCTGCGTATCTGAGGTTATTGACAGTTCTCCCGGCAACCTTGATTCCAGCTTGTGCTTCATCCAGTCCAGCATTTCTCATGATGTACTCTGCATATAAGTTAAACAAGCAAGGTGACAAAATACAGCCTTGACATACTCCTTTCCCGATTTGGAACCAGTATGTTGTTCCATGTCCAGTTCTAATTGTTGCTTCTTGACCTGCATACAGGTTTCTCAGGAGGCAGGTAAGGTGGTCTAGTATTTCTATCTCTTTAAGAATTTCCCACAGTTTGTTATGATCCACACAGTCAAAGGCTTTGGCGTAATCATTAAAGCAGATGTTTTTTCTGGTATTCTCTTGGTTTTTCAATGATCCAAGGGATTTTGGCAATTTGATCTCTGGTTCCTCTGCCTTTTCTTAATCCAGCTTGAACATCTGGAAGTTTACGGTTCATGTAACTGACAAAGCCTGGCTTGGAGAATTCTGAGCATTACTTTGCTAGCCTGTGAGATGAGTGCAATTGTGTGGTAGTTTGAGCATTCTTTGGTATCGCCTTTCTTTAGGATTAGAATGAAAACTGACCTTTTCCGGTCCTGTGGCCACTGCTGAGTTTTCCAAATTTGCTGGCCTATTGACTGCAGCACTTTCACAGCATCATCTTTTAGGATTTGAAATAGCTCAACTGGAATTCCATCACCTCCACTAGCTTTGTTCGTAGTGATGCTTTCCAAGGCCCACTTGACTTCACATTCCAGAATTTCTGGCTCTAGGTGAGTGACCACACCTTTGTGGTTATCTGGATCATGAAGATCTTTCTTGTACAGTTCTTCTGTGTATTTTTGCCCCCTCTTCTTAATATCTTCTGCTTCGGTTTGGTCCATACAATTTCTGTCCTTTATTGTGCCATCTTTGAACGAAATGTTCCCTTGGTATCTCTAATTTTCTTGACAAGATCTCTAGTCTTTCCCATTCTATTCTTTTCCTCTATTTCTTTGCATTGATCACTGAAGACTTTCTTATGCTCTCATTGCTATTCTTTGGAAATCTGCATTCAAATGGGTATATCTTTCCTTTTCTCCTTTGCCTTTTGCTTCTCTTCTTTTCTCAGCTATTTGTAAGGCCTCCTGAGACAACCATTTTGCCTTTTTGCATTTCTTTTTCTTGGGGATGGTCTTGAACACTGCCTCCTGTACAATGCCACAAACCTCCATCCATAGTTCTTCAGGCATTCTATCAGATCTAATCCCTTGAATCTATTTATAACTTTCACTGTATAATGTAAAGGATTTGATTTAGGTCATACCTGAATGGTCTAGTGGTTTTCCCTACTTTCTTCAACTTAAGTCTGAATTTTGCAATAAGGAGTTCATGATCTAAGCCACAGTCAACTCCCAGTCTTGTTTTCGGTGATTGTATAGAGCTTCTACATCTTTGGCTGCAAATAATACAATCAGTCTGATTTTGGTATTGACCATCTGGTGATGTCCATGTGTAGAGTCTTCTCTTGTGTTGTTGGAAGAGGGTGTTTGCTATGACCAATGTGTTTCTTGGCAAAACTCTGTTAGCCTTTGCCCTGCTTCATTTTGTACTCCAAGGCCAAATCTGCCTGTTACTCCAGGTATTTCTTGACTTCCTACTTTTACATTCCAGTCCCCTATGATGAAAAGGGCATCTTTTTGGGGTGTTACTTTTAGAAGGTCTTATCAGTTCAGCTCAGTTCAGTTGCTCAGTCATGTCCGACTCTTTGCAACCTCATGAATCATAGCATACCAGGCCTCCCTGTCCATCACCAACTCCTGGAGTTCACTCAGACTCACGTCCATTGAGTCAGTGATGCCATCCAACCATCTCATCCTCTGTCGTCCCCTTCTCCTCTTGCCCCCTATCCCTCCCAGCATCAGAGTCTTTTCCAATGAGTCAACTCTTCACATGAGGTGGCCAAAGTACTGGAGTTTCAGCTTTAGAATCATTCCTTCCAAAGAAATCCCAGGGCTGATCTCCTTCAGAATGGACTGGTTGGATCTCCTTGCAGTCCAAGGGACTCTCAAGAGTCTTCTCCAACACCACAGTTCAAAATCATCCATTCTTTTGTCTCAGGCCGTATCAGCCTGAAGGCGCCCGATCTCGTCTGATCTCAAAATCATCCATTCTTTGGCGCTCAGCCTTCTTCACAGTCCAACTCTCACATCCATACATGACTACTGGAAAAACCATAGCCTTGACTAGACAGACCTTTGTTGGCAAAGTAATGTCTCTGCTTTTCAATATGCTATCTAGGTTAGACATAACTTTCCTTCCAGGGAGTAAGTGTCTTTTAATTTCATGGCTGCAGTCACCATCTGCAGTGATTTTGGGGCCCAGAAAAATAAAGTCTGACACTGTTTCCACTGTTTCCCCATCTATTTCCCATGAAGTGGTGGGACCGGATGCCATGATCTTCGTTTTCTGAATGTTGAGCTGTAAGCCAACTTTTTCACTCTCCACTTTCACTTTTATCAAGAGGCTTTTGAGTTCCTCTTCACTTTCTGCCATAAGGGTGGTGTCATCTGCATAGCTGAGGTTATTGATATTTCTCCTAGAAATCTTGATTCCAGCTTGTGCTTCTTCCAGTCCAGCGTTTCTCATGATGTACTCTGCATAGAAGTTAAATAAACAGGGTGACAATATACAGCCTTGACGAACTCCTTTTCCTATTTGGAACCAGTCAGTTTTTCCATGTCCAGTTCTAACTGTTGCTTCCTGACCTGCATACAAATTTCTCAAGAGGCAGATCATGTGGTCTGGTATTCCCATCTCTTTCAGAATTTCCCACAGTTTATTGTGATCCACACAGTCAAAGGCTTTGGCATAGTCAATAAAGCAAAAATAGATGTTTTTCTGGAACTCTCTTGCTTTTTCCATGATCCAGCGGATGTTGGCAATTTGATCTGTGGTTCCTCTGCCTTTTCTAAAACCAGCTTGATCAGGAAGTTCACAGTTCACATATTGCTGAAGCCTGGCTTGGAGAATTTTGAGCATTAATTTACTAGCATGTGAGATGAGTGCAATTGTGCGGTAGTTTGAGCATTCTTTGGCATTGCCTTTCTTTGAGATTGGAATGAAAACTGACGTAGGCCATTTCCTATTCTAGGGGATCTTCCTGACCCAAGGATTGAACTTGCATCTCTTGCAATCTTCTGCATAGGCAGGTGGATTCTTGACCACTGAGTCAGTAGAGAAACCCCCATACTACACTTAATCTTAGCCAAAAGGCCGAGGAGCAGTTCTATATATAGTAATGTCTACATGTCAATCCCAATCTCCCAGTTTATCCCTTCCTTCCCTTCCTCCTGACAAACCACAAGTTTGTTTTCAATGTCTGTAACAAATTCTGTTATGTAAATAGGTTCATTAAAATGATCCACAGATATAGACCCAGATTTCTGGGCATAAGACCTATGTAGTCTCATAGGACTCCATGCTTCTAAGGGTCCCAGCCTTAGTTTAATTAACACTCTGCTGTAACCACCATGAAACTTTTAATAATATTAGCATTAATCTTTCATCTGTTGTTATCTTTTGTCATGCTTTTCATATATAGTGTTCACTGTGGCCCATGAATACAGAACTCTGGTGAACCCAAGATGTATGGAAGTTCATTCAGCAAGACTCAGAGTAAATATAAGTTAAGCTTACTACATGTATGACTGAGTAAGTGGGGATGTTGATAGCCCCCAAGAGGCCATGTTTTCTGTTTGAGCCAGAATTTGCATGAAGGCAGAAAGAAAATATGGCATTCTAAGCAACAGAAACCACCAAGGGACCTTATCATTTCCCTTCTTGTTCATACTACTTCTCTGTATTAGTCAATGATTTACACTGAAAATGACTTAACATAAAAGAAAAGAGAATAATGAAAGTGAAAGTTGCTCATTTGTGTCTGACTTTTCGTGAGCCCAAAGACTATACAGTCCCTGGAATTCTGTAGGCCAGAATACTAGAGTGGGTAGCCTTTCCCTTCTCCAGGGGATCTTCCCAACGCAGGGATCGAACCCAGGTCTCCTGCATTACAGGTGGATTCTTTACCAGCTGAGCCACAAGGGAAGCTGAAGAATACTGGAGTGGGTAGCCTGTCCCTTCTCCTGGGGATCTTCCCGACCCAGGAATCAAACCATGGTCTCCTGCATTGCAGGCAGATTCTTTTCCAACTGAGATATCAGGGAAACCCAATAATAGGGCAACCTATAGATTCTTTTGTTTCCAATTATTCTTTATTTACCTTTAAGCCAAATGAGAATGTTAATAAAATGTGAATATCAAAAAGTTAAATAAAAACATCTGAGTTAGATTTGTGCAGTATTGCCCTTGTTCTGGTAAGAAAGAAATATATATGCACACACAAATAACAAAACAAAAATTGTGTAATGTCAATGTTTCTGTATGAGTTAAATACTTTTATATTAGCACTTAAAACTGTCATTAGCCATCTAAACATGACTAGTAAAACCCATGATAATAATTTAAAATTTTAATTTTGCTTTACTTAGCACAACATTAAATAGAAATTTTAGAAACACCATGACAGGTTGAGAGACTGTGGAAGAGTGGAAAAAATTTTATATTCTAATTCCTTTAATGGCATTTTTTTTCCTGCTTTCAAAAAAGAGGCTCCACATTTTCATTTTGGACAGGGTGTGCAAATTACATAGATGGCCCTGCCTTTTTTGACAATCAGGACTGAGAACTGCTACTGTAAGTAAGAGAGGCAGTAAACAATGTTGAAAGAAGATGTATTTCATTATGTTTAATCTATAAAAGACTGGCTCAAGTAAGAAAATGTAGAAAGACCCATTGGAAATGTTTATCACAGAAAGGTAATGAATAAAAAGTTTTACTAATATGAGTACAAATGGAAGAAAGAAGGCAGAAATTAAAGGAAAAGAGAAACTAAAGGGACTCAAAATGGCAAGAAAAGGAAAGGAAGACATTAAAAAAATGTCTCCAAATGGTGAAACCCTGGTTACTGGCTAACAATGATGCTATCAAATTAAAGAGGAAGTCAAAGGTCTCCACTTTATACATGTCAACTTTTGAATGGAAGACAGACATTGAAGAATACTGTTCAGTGTTCTGGTGGACAGTGCACTTGAATGGAAGGGAAATCTGAGTACCATCACGGACATAAAGCTTCTCTATAGAATTAAATAAAATCATACAGGCAAGATAGTAGAGGGAGAAGGCAAGTCACAAATGCCTAGGCCTTATATGATATCACTGCTTAGGAAGCAAGAGAAAGAAAAGCAGCAAACACTTGAGACAGAGACGGAGCAGCCAAAGGAATGAGAAGAGCTGGAATAGCAACACTCAGTAACACCAAGCTAGATACTGATTTATTTAAGAAGAATTGTGAAGAACAGTGTTACATGTCATAGAGCAAAGAGAGTGTGAGAAGATAAAAGTGCTTTGAATTTTTAAGTGTATATTCATAAATGACCCTGGAGGAAGCAATTTCAGAGAGCAGCTTTTCAGAAACTGTCAGACTAGACAGAGTTCAAGGACTGAGTGGGTGGTGATGAAGTGGAGGTTGCAGTCCTACCGCTCATTTTGAAGATGTGCTTGGTAAGAAGGAAGTCAAATAGAAGAGCGGCAAGGTGAGATGGGAGATCAAGTGAAAAAGTTTTCAAGGTATATGAGTGATCATTTTCAATACATATTTATGTTCTTACCATTGCTTTCATGTTTTATATTATTTCTATAGACTACCTGCAATCCTTGGAATAATCAAAGAACAGATGAATAAAAGGAAAGATACAATAAAAACAAAACAAAACGATGAAGCATGAGCAACTGTACAGTCTCTTATTGATCCAACAATACATCCTAAGATACCATTAGGGAAAATGAGAATGAAAATACACACGCTTCCCTCAGGGAACTTAAAGCTGGGAATATATTTACACTTTCACTGTTAACTAAATATCAAGCAGAGTTAGTAAAGGTCACAATGAAAAGAACATATAAATAAGCCAAATAATTTTTGAAAACCCCAAAGTGTCATGTAACTATTTCCGTGGTGAGAAATGAATGAATCTGGAGAGGTTTCTCTGGAATTGTATTAGAACGGGAAGGAAAAGGGACCAAGAATTAAAATACTAATGCTTCTTCCTCCAAGAGCAGCAGGGAAGAAAGAACATGTGGACACTACAGAGCAATGTAAATAAGATGTTATATTGAACTGTTTTAGAGGAGGGAACCCCGGCCGGAAAGCTTTGATGATCTCAGTGAGTTAAGAGGTAACTTCACCTGCTGAGAGAGAAGGTAAGAACAGCTATGAGAGCGTCAACAGAGAAAGATCAATAGGATTCCTGATGGCTCTGCCTCTGTAGTCACCTATCCTGCCTCTCAGGCAGAACACATCTAGCTATCTTTACGAGCTGATCTTCCTCTTGAAATCACTGAGGGTTGTAACCATACACAATAACCACCCTCCTTTCTGTATTTCTATTATCCTTATCGTTTGTTCAGCTCATTACTCTATATTCCTCTGCTCTGTTCTCCAGGTGTTTTTGATTCTGAGTCTTATCTGTGTCTGACTAAAGGCTGCCGGGAGAGGATAGGGAGACACACCTTATTCTTAAGCTGAGTCCTTCCAATTGTCTGCAGCGTAGTCTTTCAATAAATTTCCTGACTGACTGGAAGAGGAGAGGTGAGTATTACAAACATATTTAAAGGGAAGATTCCTCTCTCCTCTGCTCTAGGAGATTTATAACACTAAACTGGGTATTAATGCATGACTTGTACAGAACAATATACCACAGAAGCAATGTTTGCAGAATTCAAAGTAGAGACTTCATGGTTAAAGTAATTTTTCATCTCACTAGCTTTCAAGAATTTTAAAGAACATTTTCCTTTAAGATCTATTGTAGACTATAGAAGCAGAGTCAGATCTAAACACTGAGTATACAGTAAAATAATTATTATAAGGCAGGATTGTTACATATTCTATCCCTAATTCTACCCTGAGGACAAACAACAGTTGAAAAATGTAGATTTAATAACAATGTAATCTGGATAATTCAAATTCAAATCTCTACATTGGCTAATTTGTAAAATGTTAAATGCTTAAATTGTTAAGAATACAATAAATATACAAGTAATTCTGTGCAAAAATTGAGTTTTCTAAAATATCCAATATTTATTTATAATTAGTAAAATTATCTCAATTTGCATTTTATTTGAATGTATGAGCTGATACTTGGAAATGATTTAATTATGTTGACTGTCATCATTACCCAGATTCAAAGGACAGGGAGGAGTCTGTAATTGGTTTTGGTTTTAAATGTTGTAAGGACTGAATCTATGAAGGTTGGTCATTCCTATTTATAGTAGCCCATTACTACAGATCTACACAGTATGTGTTCTGTATTCAGTGAGGAAGGCACACATCTTCCACTGTGCCGACTGAGACATTTACTTATCTGTAGTATAATCAGAGTTACAGCAGTGTAAAGACTTTGTAATAGATTTATAGTTCAGGCTCCCTGTTGTCAAAGTGTCTCAGAATTTTGACTTGATTTAAGCATGAATGTAGCAAAAGGATGGAAATTTTTCCTTCTAATTTGACCTGATCTAATTCATAAAGCCTATAAAGAAAGTCTATAAAGAAAGCTGAGGACCAAAGAATCGATGCTTTTGAACTGTGGTGTTGGAGAAGACTCTTGAGAGTCCCTTGGACTGCAAGGAGATCCAACCAGTCAATCCTAAAGGAAATCAGTCCTGAATATTCATTGGAGGGACTGATGCTGAAGCTGAAACTCCAATACTTTGGTCACCTGATGAGAAGAACGGACTCATCGGAAAAGACCCTGATGCCAGAAAAGATTGAAGGCAAGAGGGGAAGGGGATGACAGAGGATGAGATGGCTGGATGGCATCACCAACTCAATGGACATGAGTTTGAGTGAGCTCCAGGAGTTGGTGATGGACTGGGAAGCCTGGCGTGCTGCAGTCCATGGAGTCTCAAAGAGTTGGACACAACTGAGTGACTGAACTGAACTGAATGCAAAAGGCCATCTTCAAAAAGACATGAAATAGAGTCCTTTCACCTTTTCTCTTAATTTCGGCATAGACTGCCAGAACTGGAATGAACTTTGCAGACGATAGACCCATCTTCTTCATCCTCTTGGGGAGAGGGTGAAGCTCAGAGGGTCTGTCCCAGGAGACACATTCAGAAAGCCATGGCAACAAATTTAAAACTGACCCATTTTAAATCCTTTTTACTCTAGCCTATCAGTCATTCAGTTATTTCTTTTTAAACTTATTTTGCTGAAGTATAAAACACATAGTTTGATGAATTACCACAGAGCAGATGTGGAACCAACTACCAGGTCAGGATATATAAACACCTTCAGCAAATCAGAACCCCAACTTGCTGTTCCTTTCCGGTCACTATCCCCTCCTCCACCTCCCAAAGGAACTACTACCTTGATTCTGTCACTGCATTTTCTGTTTCATAATTTTATACAAATAGGATCATTCAGTGGGGATTTTATTGACTGTTTTTGCTCTTTGTTTGGGGTAGCTGTAGCTTATTCAGTTCTCTTCCTGTATAAAATTCTATTGTTTCAATACCCCACAATTTCCTTATGCATTGTGAAAGATGCATAAGGATATGCATCTGTGATAGTGATAGACATTTGGACTTTATTTTTCATCCTCCAATTATTACAAAAAAATGTTTCTATGGACATATTTGTCCATGTCTCTTGGCAAACATGTTCAAGTTGTATAAATTGCTAGAAATGAAATTAATGTGTCATATGGTAGACCACTTTATTTTTTAGTAAACACTTCCAGACTTACGTAAAGTGGTTGTACCAATTTGCTTTCCCACCATTAGTACTGGACAGTATATTCTTAAATCTTTAAAGAAGCATTTATTGTATACCTAATATATCCTAGAAACTGTGTTAATTTCTAAGCCTTCAAATATGACTAAAAGACAAAATATTTTCACAAGGACTTCTCAAATAGAGTTGCTGCTGCTGCTAAGTCGCTTCAGTCGTGTCCGACTCTGTGCAACCCCATAGACAGCAGCCCACCAGGCTCCCCCGTCCCTGGGACTCTCCAGGCAAGAACACTGGAGTGGGTTGCCATTTCCTTCTCCAATGCATGAAAGGGTAAAGTGAAAGTGAAGTCACTCAGTCGTGTCTGACTCTAGCGACCCCATGGACTCCCTACCAGGCTCCTCCGTCCATGGGATTCTCCAGGCAAGAACGCTGGAGTGGGTTCCCATTTCTTTTTCCAATGCATGAAAGTGAAAAGTGAAAGTGAAGTCCCTCAGTCGTGTCCGACTCTTAGCCTACCAGGCTCCTCTGTCCATGGGGTTTTCCAGGCAAGAGTACTGGAGTGGGTTGCCACTGACTGACATATAAACAAACATTCCAAAAAATCCAATATATACATTAATATCTATACAAGATATTATACCATAAATATCTGCAGAGTCTTAACCTTGTTTCTGTCTGCAGAACATGGATGTGATCAGCACTATCCTGGTTGTAAGGGACTATAAGGACACAGTGTAGGCGTTAATGAGCAAGGCAAACCTGGAGGCACACAGGAGTCAGGAAAGTCTTCATGAGAGTCACAGTGTTAAGACTGACCTAAAAAATGATTTACTGCCAGGAGGAAAGGTCTTTCCCAGAAGAGAAAAATTTGTAAGTAGACTCACCAAGATTTTATCAGCATGCCACAGTCAGAAAATTGGAATGGGATAGCTAAAGTGTAGATTAGAAGTAATAAGGATGAAAATACTTCAAAGTAAGGGGTAAGAACATGGAGAGCTTTAAGTGCTTAGCTAAGGATTTTGGACTTTATTGCACAGACAATGAGGAACCATCAAAAGGCTTTTAACAGAAGAGTAAAATGAACATACTTAAATTTAAGAAAGATCATTATGGTCTTGGAGGATGGATTAAGAGGGACACAATACTTCAAGTCCAATCCCATTTAAAGACCCACTGTCAGTGTAACAGTTGAAGAGAAGATGATGATGAAGGCATAAGCTTTCTACAATCTTTGCAGAGTGGAGGAAAGGAGAAGAGTGAACATAATGTTACTAAGATAGAATCGACAGGATGTGTCATGGATTAGACACATGAGGAATAGATACTAGACATATTAGACATATGAGGAATAAGGAGGTTTGGTTTGTTGTGTTGACTAGCTGGATGTTTCTGCTGCATGCAAAGATCAAGTAGACCATGGGAGAGGAATATTTAGAAGGAAAAAATGATTTCCATCTCAGAAAGACCAAGCAGGTGATTTTACAAATTTCATATAGCTGTGTAGTATTGTAGTTATCACTAGCTTTCCCTCAATACCTATCATTCTTTTTTTCCTTGTAATTACGTAACCAAATTTTAATTGGGCTCATGGCCTCACAATTAAAGACTACATTTCTCCATCTCTTGCATGTAGGTGTGGTGATTTGATTCAGTTCTGAACACTAGGATCTGGACCGAAGCTATTATGCAAACTGCAGTTCATGGTAAGAATGACTGAGCCCTTCTACCGTGATGATGACATATTTTAGTCTTTGAAGAACACACTCAAGAAAGGCAGAACCACAAGACAGAAGAAACGTCTTATAAAACAGAGTTGCTCTATCCTCCTGGATGTTGTTCTAGGCTTTTACACAAGAAATAAGTATTCTTCTCACTTAAACCACATTCTGTTTTGGTCTATTGAAAAAAAGTATAATATTGTAAATGACATCCTAACAAAGGCCACTGAAGATGGAGATGTTGGGCAGAGTTCGGTGATCCAGGGCCAGGTTATAATTTGAAGTCTCTCACCATGAAAATAGAAGTAACACCTTATATCAGAATATAAGGTGGGAATACCTAAAAAAAGGTATTTGCTATTCTTGCCGACAGTTTCAATAAGGAATATGAGGCTTTGTAACTTCGTTCTGCGAAGATATAGAATTTCAAGGTACTATACAGAATGTTTATATGAAAAATTAAGAAATACTGTTTAGAAGTCTCAAATTAAAAAAAAAAAAACAAACTTTGTAGTTTTTAAAAAGCTTATTCCACTTCCATAGAATAATACCAAGGAAAAGAGTCAAGGTTGTTGTCGTCGTTCAGTCCCTCAGTTGTATCTGACTCTTTGTGACCCCATGGACTGCAGCACGCTAGGCTTCCCTGTCCATCACCAACTCCCAGAGATAGCTCAAACTCATGTCCACTGAGTTGGTGATGCCACCCAACCATCTCATCCTCTGTTGTCCCTTGCTCCTCCTGCCTTCAATCTTTCCCAGCATCAGGGTCTTTTCCAATGAGTCAGTTCTTCACCTCAGGTAGCCAAAGTATAGAAGCTTCAGCTTTAGCATCAATCCTTACAATGAATATTCAGGACTAATTTCCTTTAGAATGGACTAGTTGGATCACCTTGCAGTCCAAGGGACTTTCAAGGGTCTTCTCCAACACCATAATTCAAAAGCATCAATTCTTTGGCACTTAGCCTTCTTTATGGTTCAACTCTCACATCCATATAAGACTACTTGCTGGTAAAGTCGTGTCTCTGTTTTTTAATATGCTGTCTAGGTTGGTCATAGCTTTTCTTCCAAGGAGTAAGCGTCTTTTAATTTCATGGCGGCAGTCACCATCTGCAGTGATTTTAGAGCCCAGGAAAATAAAGTCTGTCACTGTTGCCATTGTTTCCCCATCTATTTGCCATGAAGTGATGGGACCAGATGCCAGGATCTTCGTGTTTTGAATGCTGAGTTTTAAGCCAGCTTTTTCACTCTCCTCTTTCATTTTCATCAAGGGGCTCTTTAGTTCCTCTTCACTTTCTGCCATAAGGGTGGTGTCATCTGCATATCTGCGGTTATTGATACTTCTCTCTGCCATCTTGATTCCAGCTTGTGTTTCATCCAGCCCAGCATTTCACATGGTGAAATGCTCTACATATAAGTTAAATAAGCAGCATGGCAATATACAGCCTTGACGTACTCCTTTCCCTATTTGGAGCCAGTCTGTTGTTCCATGTCCAGTTCTACCTGTTGCTTCTTGACCTGTATACAGGTTTCTCAGGAGGCAGGTAAGGTGGTCTGGTATTCCCATCTGTAAGAATTTCCCACAGTTTGTTGTGATCCACACAGTCAAAGACTTTAGCATAGTTAATGCAGCAGAAGTAGATGTTTTTCTGGAATTTTCTTGGTTTTTCAATGATCCAATGGATGTCGGCAATTTGATCTCTGGTTCTTCTGCCTTTTCTAAATCCATCTTGAACATCTGAAAGATATCAGTTCACATACTGTTGAAGTCTAGCTTGGAGAATTTTTAGCATTACTTTACTACCGTGTGAAATGAGTGCAATTGTGCGGTAGTTTGAGCGTTCTTTGGCATTGCCTTTCTTTGGAATTGGAATGAAAACTGACCTTTTCCAGCTCTGTGGCCACTGCTGAGTTTTCCAAATTTGCAGGCATATTGAGTGCAGCATGTTCACAGCATCATCTTTAGGATTTGAAATAGCTCAACTGGAATTCCATCACCTCCACTAGCTAGAAAGTCAAAGTTAGTGCAGGTAACTCAGTCCCAAGCAATCATTAATGTGGTTTTGTCCCTTGCATTATCTTCTCCATGGTCAATAATGGTTGCCTCAGATTCTAGCCAATTCAAAGGGAAAGAGGAAAAAGAGAATGTACCCTATATCTTAGAGTAATAAAACCCAGAAATATTACGTATCACTTTTACTCTCATTTCATTGCCAGGAATTAAACCATATTGCCGTATCTTAACTTAAAGAATGCTGAGTCACGTCTTGTGCTCAGGAAGAATAGTATAGATTTTGGTAGACCACTTGCAGCTTGTTCCACACTGGGATAACTGGGAGGTACAAAATGGGCAGATCTAAACAGACACTTCTCAAAAAACAGACATACAGATGGCCAAAAGGCACACTAAAAGATGTTCAACATTGCTAATTATCAGAGAAATGTAAATTGAAATTACAATAAGGTATCACCTCACACCAGTCAGAATGGCCATCATCTAAATTTTACAAATAATAAATGCTGCAGAGGGTGTGGAGAAAAGGGAACCCTCCTACACTGTTGGTGGCAAATGAATTGTTACAACACTATGGAGAATGGTATGGAGGCTCTTCAAAAAACTAAAAATAGAGCTACCATATGATCCTGTAATCCCACTCCTGGGCATATATCCAGAGATAAACATAATTTGAAGAGATACATTCACCTCAGTGTTCATTGCATTTATTGTTATTTGCAATAGCTGGGACATAGAAGATACCTAAATGTCCATCAACAGAGGAACAGATAAAGAAGATGTGGTATATATATATATAATACATACATACATATACATGCACACAATGGACTATTACTCAGCCATAAAAAGGAATGAAATAATGCCATTTGTAGCATTATGGATGGACCTAGAAATTATCACTAAGTTACATAAGCCAGATAAAGACAAATATATGATATCACTTACATGCAGAAGCTTAAAAAAGGATACAAATGAGCTTAATCACAAAACAGAAAGAGAATCACAGTCATAGAAAACAAACTTACAGTTAACAAATGGGAGTGGGGGAGGAATAAATTAGGAGATTGGGATTTTACATGTAACACTACTACATACAGAACAGATAACCAACAACTACTGCTTACATAGCAAGGAAAACTATAGTCAATATTTTGTAATAATATATGAAAAAGAATCTGAAAAAGCATATGTGTATGTGTGTGTGTGCTATACACCTGAAAATAACACAATATTATAAATTAACTACACACCAATTTTAAAAATGCCTGGGACTATTATACTTGAAATTGTAAGGTTAAAAAATATAAGTAAACTAGAAAGTTATATTCTTCAAAAAATGGATTTGAGTCAGATTATGAAGGCCCTTAATGACTAAGTGACAAACATTTTAAGCAATAAGGGTTATGACTGATCTGATTGCATGTTCCAAGGTTGACTAGAGATGAAGCGGTTGGCAATAAGGAGAGCTTTGGGGAGGCCACTAAGTTAGATAAGGAAAGCATTTATGTAGTCTAGAGCAAAGTGATGACCTTGCAAATGAGGAAAGGGGGCAGAATTTGGACAGTGCTGCTAAAGAGATTGTGAAAAGTGTACTGGTGGAGGGAAAGTGAAGAGGTACTAAAATCCTCTTGATGAAAGTGAAAGAGGAGAGTGAAAAAGTTGGCTTAAAGCTCAACATTCAGAAAACTAAGACCATGGCATCTGGTCCCATCACTTCATGGGAAATAGATGGGGAAACAGTGGAAACAGTGTCAGACTTTTATTTTTGGGGGGCTCCAAAATCACTGCAGATGGTGACTGTAGCCATGAAATTAAAAGATGCTTACTTCTTGGAAGGAAAGTTCTGACCAACCTAGACAGCATATTCAAAAGCAGAGACGTTACTTTGCCAACAAAGGTTCATCTAGTCAAGGCTATGGTTTTTCCAGTAGTCATGTATGGATGTGAGAGTTGCTGTGAAGAAAGCTGAGCACCGAAGAATTGATGCTTTTGAACTGTGGTGTTGGAGAAGACTCTTGAGAGTCCCTTGGACTGCAAGGAGATCCAACCAGTCCATTCTAAAGGAGATCAGTCCCGGGTGTTCTTTGGAAGGAATGATGCTAAAGCTGAAACTCCAGTACTTTGGCCACCTCATGCAAAGAGTTGACTTGTTGGAAAAGACTCTGATGCTGGGAGGGATTGAGGGGCAGGAGGAAAAGGGGACGACAGGGGATGAGATGGCTGGATGGCATCACCAACTCGATGGACATGAATTTGAGTGAACTCCGGGAGTTGGTGATGGACAGGGAGGCCTGGTGTGCTGCGATTCATGGGGTCGCAGAGAGTCAAGACATGACTGAGCGACTGAACTGAACTGAACTGAGGGAGAAAACGAAATAGTAAAACTCACTTAGGTTTGGGCTTAAGAAAACTGGGTAGCAAACACTGCAGCAGGAATTTGGAGACACAAAGAGATAGAAGACAAGCTGCTAAATAGTAATTGTGGGTCATTTAAATAAACAAGTCCCAAAGACAGTTATAAGTAAAGTTAGTGTTTTACATAGCTGTGGTTCCCACCATGAGTAAGCCTGAGCAGAACAGAGCAAGAAGCAAAGAGAATGAAGACAAGTGGTATGTGAAATCCCAGAGCTTGGAGAGGAGCAGAAAAGAAGAATCAGTGAAGAAAACTAAGAAATCAATTGGATAGTTTTGAAGACAACATAGAAATGAAAATAGCAGAAAGAAGTTCACCAGAAATATCCCCTGCATCGCCAATAATGCAGTTAGAGTAATGACTTCAGAACTATTTCATATGCAAACCTAGCCTAATCAATGAACACCAGTTTGCATTTTATCTTTACAACTTTTTTTTTAATTTACAGAGGACCACTTGCAGTGTAATATATAACAAAACAGGGAAGTACCGTGGCTTATACAAGAATGCTTTACACTGCTATGAATCCAAAAACAAACCCCCTTTACAAATCAGTCAGAGTCTATTCATAAGCAGGTTTGAACAGATACCCAGGAGGCAAGTGCAAATTGAAAAGAGTTCTAGTCAAATCCACTTTGTTGTATAGCTTTTGGACATTTCTGAAATACCACTAGTGTTTCGGGACCAAGTACCTTTTTATCTGGGGCTTGATCCTGAGGTCTTTTTCTTGAATAAAAATTATTTGTAACACATTTTTATATTCAAAATTTTCATAGGGCATAAAAATATGAGTCGAATGATTTCTTTCTTCATTGGATCAAATAGTTCACACAGTTAACAAATATACGTCTTACTTATGAAGAAAATTCATGTTTAAATAAACACATTTATTGTAGCATCTATAATAGAAATTATGGTTACCTGGACAAATAACTAGCAAATCAAAGTAAATTCTATTCTGAATGAAAAGTAGTTAAAATTTTGTATTCTGGTTCATAAACATGTTTTCTTTTAGTCTTAGTTACACTTTTTAAAAATTAATTAATTTGTTTTAATTGGAGGATAATTACTCTACAATATTGTGGTGGTTTTTGCCACATATAGACATGAATCAGTCACAGGTGCACATGTGTCCTCCAATCCTGAATCCTCCTCCCATCTCTCTCCCTACCCCTTCCCTCTGAGTTGTCCCAGATAATTACAATTTTTTTCAATTATATAATATTAATTATGATATTTTAGTTATTTAGAAAAACTTACTACAAAGTTTCTTTATATAAGAAGTATATATATACAGATAAGTTTATACACACACATATATAAAGTGATCTTCAAGTGCAACACATTATCTCCTAGTTTCACTCATTTTGAAGTATGTAGATAGAGCAAAAGTACTTCCTTCATTTTGTGGTTCTGTAGAAGAAACAATTTCTGGAGAAAATCAAGGAGATACTATGAAATTATATAACAGTTAAAACTTAGAGCTAGATGGAATCATAGACATCATGGAGTCCAATCCATTGACTCAACAGAAGAAGATGTGGATACACAAAGCTGAATGAAATGACCCAGAGTCCCTTAATCTGAGGAAGATCCCTAGCCTCTTCCCACTATAATGCAAAATCTCCATTACAGAAAAAGAAAGCCCTTGGGCAATAAATAAATTCTGCAGAAGATTACAAGTTCCATAAATAACATCATTTTATAAACACATCACTCCTTAGAAACCATAAAACTCCAATCTTTACTATAAAAACCTATGAGATGTGATAATGGAAAGATTATTTCTTTTTTATAGACGAGGAAACAGGCCCAAATGGTTAAGTGACTTACTCAAAGTCACACAGACAGTAAATTCGGTGTTTTTTCTGATATTCTAGACACACACATGTAAGATTAAGTGTGAAGTGGATTTTTATTCCACCAAGTAAAGTCAGGGCAGAAAGCAAGGACTCAGTGGCAGTGTTGCCATGTAACAAGAAGAGTCTCGCTGTCAGGTAGCTCACCCACTTTCAGACTATCCCCACAGGTGATGTCCTCATCGGTCTAACGGCCTAAATAGTTGTCCGATTCATTTCCCCAGCCTGAGTGCAAACAAATAGCATGGTGCTCGACAAGAAAAATGTAAAATGTCAAAGATACAATTAATCTTAAGCATTTGTGTATTTAAAATATTAACACAATTCACATTTTAAAAGAGTCTTGATATTAAAAGTCAATGTGTTGTCTGCTTTATCAGAGTCTTCCTCTCGTATTATGATCAAATTTATGTGGATATATCTGCCCATCATGAATGGATATTAAAAATCTGATCTAAGTATTCAATATTTCAAAGACTTTCTTTAGAGACAGCAATATAGTGAATACCAAAAACTAAACAAAACCAAAGTTTATTTTGTACAAGGCAAGCAAATAGCAACCTCAGAATCACTTAGCAAGAAAAATAAAAACAAAAAACTAATACTGATAATTTACAGATGTCAACTCTAATAAAACCCAAACCATCCCAGGCTTTAATTGTAAGAATTATCTACTTAGTTTTATTTTTACCATAACCAAAATCAAATGGGTGAATTCAGTTTGTTCTTTCCTCAAAGAAACATTAATATGGCTATGTATATGTATTCTTTTAGTTAATTCTTTCAATAACTCTTTGAAGTAATTATCCTTCCAGACCAACTAACAGATGAGGAAAATGAAATGCAAGGCACAGAATTTGACTGGATCACACAGCAGAGAAGAGCCTCAAGCAGTCTGAATCCAGTGGCCACATATTTAGCCATAATGCTATACTTGTTTTCTAGTTAGACACTGTCCACTGAAGGAAGCTAAGCATGCTACAAGAATAAGCCCAATGTAATAATATAATAATAATTACATAAAGTTGATCTGAAATTTACAATGAGTTAGCTGAACTCTAACAGTGGCTCAGTAACTTTCTTCAGTATTAAAAGCAAAGTAAGGGCTTCTTTGGCCATCCAATGGTTAAGACTTCACCTTCCAATGCAGGGAGTGAGGGTTGGATCCCTGGTGGGGCGAGCTAAGATCCCACATGCCTCCTGGCCATAAAACCAAAACATAAAATAGAAACAGTACTGTAATGAATTTAATAAAGACTTTTAAAAAATATCTGTGAGAAATGAATCGCCAGTCCAGGTTTGATGCAGGATACAGGATGCTTGGGGCTGGTGCACTGGGATGACCCAGAGGGATGGTATGAGGAGGGAGGTGGCAGGGGGGTTCAGGATTGGGAACACGTGTACACCTGTGGCGGATTCATGCTGATGTATAGCAAAACCAATACAATATTTAAAGTAATTAGCCTCTAATTAAAATAAATAAATAAAAAGAAAACAAACTAGTGGTTACCAGTGGTGAGAAGGGGAAGGGAAGAACATGATAAGTAGGGGATTAAGCAGTGCAAACTACTATGTATAAAATAAATAAGCTGCACGCTATATGGTAGAACACAAGAAATACAGCTAATACTTTTATAGTGATTTTAAGTGGAGTCTAATCTATAAAAATTTAGGATCATTGTGTTATATACCTGAAACTAATATAATATTACAAGCCACGGCACCTGTATAAAAATAAAATTATAAATTAAAAAGAAATACATTACTTAAAAAAAGAATGTTATATATATATAATTTTGTTAATTAAAAAACAGTAGCTCAATAAAAAAAAAAAAGAATGTTATAAGAAAACTGCCATCTTAAAAAAAAGTTGATGAAAACTCTTTAGCTAAATAAATATTAAAATAACTAGAAGTAAATTAGACTTCACACTTCCGAAAAGTAAAATCAGGCCAATTCAGGAAAATATTAGTTTACTAATTACCTCCTAACTAGCACTTCCATCCAATACATTCTCTCAGAACAAGAGATAATTGAAAAATATCACTTTAAAAAAAACATAGATTGGACTCTGCCCCATAATTCATAAACACTGAGAAAAGTGAGCCCTATCAAGTGTATAAATAGACACTATTTATTATGATGCACACACACTGCACAAGTAGTCATTCAGCCATGTCCGACTCTTTGCAACCCCGTGGACTGTAGCTCGCCAGGCTCCTCTGCCCATGAAATTCTCCAGGCAAGAATACTGGAGCGTGTAGCCATTCCCTTCTCCAGGAGATCTTCCTGACCCAGGAATAGAACCCAGGTCTCCTGCATTTCAGGAAGATTATTTATTATGATAGTAGCACATTATTCCAAAATCTGGGTTGTTGTTTCCCTTTCCCTGCCTCAAAAC